>NC_081180.1:246057662-246357662 GCF_029867415.1 Vicia villosa | reverse complement strand
CATTTTGGAGATGCATCTCCGAAATAATTACAAATGTGAAAATGGATGCTTTCAGAGATGCATCTCTGAAGGGTATTTTGGAGTTTTTAGTAGGGTTTTCACCCCATAGGAGTCTATAAAGAAATTATACTTTTTAAATACTTTGTTATCATCAAAACTTTATAGATATAATACAAATCAATTTTCTTCCAGCATAAAATGAAGACTCATTGTGTGAGTGGTCGTTGAATTTAATTAAACGATGATTTTTGCTCTCTTTCGATTATGTCACTCTTGAACAAATCGATGTGTTTTTGAATCACATAGTAAAGTCGGATTTAAACAAAAATGAAAAAAATAATGTGAGCTTAAATTCTTAAATTTAAAATAAGAGATATGTTATATTTGTTCTAAATTTAAAAAAAAAATTGTCAATTCCACATGTTAAATAGATTTACTATGAAAAGAAAACCTCAATTTGAATTGAATTTGAAAGTAAAATCCAACTAACCAACAATCTACCGAAAAATCAATCAAATAAAATATCTTAAAAGTCAAAGACAAACTTATTGCTTCTCAAAGGCCACTTGTGCTCAATTCAAGCTTATCGCTCACATTTTCTAAAGTTTATGCTCCGCGTATGTTCTAAATATCAATTGTGCCAAACCTAAAACTATATTCTCGAGTGGAGTCACAAGGAGAAAAACCACAAAACCTACTACCATGATAACCATTATAAGCACCAATAATTTACAAGTTATCTTGTTTTTCTAATGTTTACAAGTACAATGAAGAATGAGAGTTCAACTTGAGTGTAAACAATATAAACAAAAGGGTAACTAGTTATGAATGTTATTCCTACTTACTACAAGCACTATAATTGGATTTTTTTTCTAGTACTTGCAACAAGCTTGATGAGATGGTTAGAAGGTTAATTTTGAAAGGTAACAATGGAAAAGGTATTCATTTGGTTAGATGGGACAAAATTAGGGGTGGCAAAACGGATTCGCCTATTTTGTCCGTATTTTTTCGCAAGGCGGGATAAGATTTTAGGTCCGCTCTCTATTTTTTTGCAGGATTTTGCAGGCATGCGTTTTTCATACATTTTTACTATTTTTAGGCATGAATGTCTACGGGCTTTCCCCGCTCCGCCCTCACTTTTTTGTAGGACGGAGTAAAATTTTAGATCTGCACTCTTAAATATGTCCCTCCTACCCCGTTTTATTTTTTCGCGGGCTTTTGCAGAACGGATCTAAACGGGGCGGAATGTCAGTTTGTCACCCCTAAACAAAATCACCCAACCAAAAAGGTGTTATAACTACTAGAGATATTAATAGTGCAATGGTTGTTTTTCCTTTCTTGTTCTTTAAGCAAATGTTCCCAAGCAAAAAGTAACAAAAGGCATAATAGAGAAACTTGTGGTGGACTTCAGTACATATTTTTTTATATAATTAAAATCAAAGATTGAGTATAAAAATTTAAGAAAAATTAATAATTGGAAAAAAATTAAATAGAAATTTCGCATTAACAACTTATATTTTTTGTAAAGAGTAATTAGCACGTTAATGAGAAATTATCTTCTACCAACTCAAAATGAAAATTGCAAAACAAAAATAACGACCCCACTTTAAACTTTAAATTTATTTCCATAAAGTTCACTATTTTCCTTTTTTTTCCCATAACATCCCTCATTTCTATTTCTTCCATAATGTCATCATAATATTAAATAACTTTTTAATTTTTCTCTACAATTCTCGAGAATTTACATTTAGTTTCATGTTTTATTAAAATTTTATTTATATTTTTTGCGCAATATTAATATTTAATTTATTTTCTTTTACAAATTAATAATTTAATTTATATATTAAAATATATTCATACCCCTTAATGAAAGACACGAAATTGTGAGGTTAAAGATATGAGTAAAATTGTTTAAAAAATAAAATATTGTGAAAGTAAATATAATATAATTAAATATAATATTGTAAGAAAAAATTAAATATAATATTTTAAATTATTAAAATTTCTAAATAAAATAATTTTAAAAAATGAAATTGTGGAACGTATTCAAAATAGTAATATTTTAATATTTCGTTGGTCAAAATTATATTTCTTCAATGACATTATAAGTATGACACCATCGACATGAAAAATAACTCATGATATGATACTCCACGTGTCTTTAGGTCAACATGTAAAAACCACGACAATCGTAAAACTGTGTTCCAATATTATATTTTGTCGTTTATTTAAAAAGTTAGAAATTTTAACTTCTCCTAAATGTGATTTTATTGGTGCGGGATGCATAAATTAAACAAATATTTGTTTAAAATAATCTTTTATATGGAAACAATATTATTCATAAAAAAGAAAATTTATGAACGATTGATGGTCCTTCTTTGTTCAAACTCAAATTTTACGTAGTGTTGCTTTAATACAAGCGCGTACTCGCTTCCTCGTTCTATATATTTAACCCACACCCTAACCATTATTTTCACACTCTACATTCATCTTCTTCACAATTTATTCTCCGTGTATTTCTCTCTACTTTTAAAAATAGGTCGCACTTGCATTTCAATTTTTATTCTCTTGATAGCAATGCGCATTTTCTTCTCACCGGAGGCATCTCCCAATGCTTCATCCCCGCCCATGAGTCCATCTATTGTCAGCTTTCCACCATCACCTACTACATCATCCGTGTCTCCTTCACTTCCTCCTTCATCCATGCCTTCCCCTCCTATTGACAATCCCAAACCTTCTCGAACTTTCCGAAAGTGGTGTTGCTGCTTCTAATAGATTTGTCTTCGGAACATTTGTCGTCATCATTATGGAGGCAATTATAATCCTTTATAGTTAATATATGAATTGTAGAATTTTCTCTCTATTTTCATTGGCATATAATATAATATTGCTATAATATGTGAAAAGCGTATTTAATTTGCTATCTCCTTACATTTTTAAATCATTAATATATGATTGTAAACTAAATTACTATATTTTATAAATATATTCATGTTTCTATATTTTTTGGTACATATTCATATATTCATATATACTTTTGCACAATTATATTTTGAGACACAATTGTTATCGAATTCGACAATAATTATATAACTAATACATATTTATATGTGTTTAATTATGTTTAACAAAATAATTAACTTATATTTAATCACTTTAAAATTTAATATATATATATATATATATATATATATATATATATATATATAAAATTATAATAAATATGACATAAATCCTCAACTAACTAATATTAAGTGTTTATTTTCACTTTATCTACGTAAAAAGAAAAATCTTTACCTCTCTAAGAAAATTAAGAAATTTGGTTGAAATATTAAACCGATTGATTATTTATATAATTTTACAAATAAAATAGTGTTTTATAATTTTTTTTATATAAGCAATTCGTATTTAATATGATTCGAATATGAGATCTTAAAAGAAGCACATCCTAATATTTAAACTTTATATCTAAGGAAAAATATAATAATAATTGTATTATTGTTAATGAATTGTCTTGTCTTAGGAGTTATCTATTAAATTTATGTAGAATATTTTATATCTAAATAACACAACTCTTATTTTGTATTGGGAAAGATTAGGGGTGTAAGTGAATTAGAAAAATTCAATTAAATCGATAATCCAAATTAAACCAAACCGAAATATAATCGATTGTTATTGGTTTAGTTTCAAAACCGAATCAAACCAATAAAAACTGATATGGTTTGGTTCGGTTCTCGGTTTTAGTTTTTAGGAATCGCCAAACCGATGAACCGAACCAATGGAAATAATAACGCTCTAAATATTTTATTCCACCCATAATTAAGCTCAAATTTTTTATCGGTCCAACCATTATTCATCTTTGTTTACACTTCCTTTCAGCAAAACACTTAGCTAGAACCAAACTCCAAAACATAGTAAATAGAAATCATAAGTCACAAAAAAAATGTTTTCACTGAACTGCTGATCTGGCTGCCCGCAATCATTGTTCCTCTCACTACCATATCATTGTTTCTCTTCGTTAATTTTCATTTTTTTTTTACCTTTTTTGTTTCTTCTTCTTCAACAAAATTCCTTATAATCTTGTTATAAAATAGTTTTTATGCGTGTTTGAGGTGTGAAACATGTTAATTAATGTGTGTTTTATTGTGTTCTATTTTTTAAGCTTTGAAATCCCATTCCAACATTCTGATGTCAAGTGTTAACTTTTATATTTGATAGTCAACTTATTTCATGATACAATGGAAATCATGTCACTCTTTTGTATGGATTAAGAGCAACTTCTAATTTTTTGAAAATATAGAACATGAAATAAATGACATGAAATATATTATTTTAATAAAATAATAGCATAAAATACACCAAAAAACACGATAGTGGAGAATATACTAATGAATATAATATTTTAAAAAATAAAAGTTGTAAACCGATCATCCAAATCAAACCAAACCGATTAGTTTGGTTTGGTTTCATTTTTTAAAAATGTTGAAAATCGAACCAAATCAAATCGATGAAAATATCATTGGTTCGGACATTTTTTGATCAAAAATCAGTCCAAACCGATTCGATTACACCTCTAGGAAAGATGCTCGTAGTTTTTTTTTTTTTTAAATATCCCACTCCTTTTTTTAATCAAACAACCATTTTGTTCTGTGAATGTGTGGAAAACTTTATTATAATTCATGAATGATTAGAAATTGTAAGAACTTCCACAACTATTTTTTAGTGAGTGATTTATGCCTTTGAATAAATATTTTATTAATTATTTTAATTAATGTTAAAATGTATTTTCTTGGTTAATCTTTGCTCATAAATTAACAATCAAAAGACATATTTTTACACGCATTTGCAGGTCTTGTTTCGACTTTTCCATCCATTTTAAATAATATTTTAAAATACTTGATTTTTTGTTATTTAAATCGTGTATTTCGATTGTTTGTAGTGATTTATCATTCTACGAATGTCACATGGTTAAGTACCTATGCCCTGCAGACATTATTCCCCCATAAACTGAAGTGGATTTAAGTGAGTTAGATGTGGGCCAGAAGGTTCTCACAGGTGATCTCACATGTAACATTTGCAGTCATCTTATTAGTTGAATCTTGGCTGCAGTGAAGGAAACCGCTATAGAATAGAAATGTTGGTAATATTTTAATCCATCACTTTCCTTATATTTTAGGTATTTAGCGTAATTTTATTTATGGTTTTTATTTTTGAAGATACATATTATGAAGTTTTTTATTTATTAAATTTTTTTTTCTGGAGTTGCACCTATAAAGTATTTTAAATTAAGAAAACTTTAAAATAATTCAACATTCAAAAGATACACTTCCAGAAGAAACAAAAAATCAAATTTTGGCTAAAAAAAAGTGTTTCCTAGTTCTTAATGTGTATCTTCGGAAGTGGAGTATTTTTTGAAGCGCACATGGTGCCTAAAAATTCCAAAGGATGGGATAGGAAATTCTCAAAATGTTGTGTTTTGTTTTGTTATGATAGGAATCCTCATCGATTTTTGTAACAATGTTTATAAGACAAACACACACATGGACATTTGAATTGAAAATAGGCTTAAGTATATGGGTCATGAGAAGATATTGTGCTTTAAGTCTAAAACTAATATTTTGTAAATATAATTTCATAAAAAATAAAAAATATAAAAAAATGTAAAATAAATAATGAAAAAGTAAAAAAAATATAATATATAAAAAAAATTTAAACAATGTCACGTGGAATTTAAAAATAAAATAAAAAATAAAATAAAAATTCAACTGGACACCACGTAGAAAGATTCTAGGTGGAATAGTCACCTAGGGTCTATAGCGAGGGAATCTTCATTTGTCTAGGGGGATCACAAATTTTTTTCTTAAAGGGGGTAAATTAAAACTCACTAAAATGGCAAGGGTTAAATTATTTAACCCTTGAAAAATTGATCCAGTTTTTTAAAAAATTATATAAAAGTTAAACATTAAAAATTAACTTATTCTTTTCCATTCTACTTGTATTGTTCCTATATTATAGGAAACTAATTGGAGTAAATAGCATATTCATGGATAGGAAATTGTGCAAGTAGTCTACCTAATTTTCAGGTGCATTAAAGCATATCTCAATGAGACATCATGTGGTAGAGATGGTTTGCGAGCACAACATGTATTAGACGCATTATGTGGATAAGGTTCTGTTGTGGCAAGATATCTTTTAAGTACAATCATTATAGTTGTAAACTTATGGTTGGGAGAAAGATGCCCAATGAATTTAATAGAGTTAGTTGCCTCCACACTCCACGTATCTGACCCCCTAGTGTGATAAAGCTTTTTGTTGTTGTTGTCTCTACACCCTTGACGCCGTTATTAAATCTTGATGGTAGGATAAGACCAATTGTTGTGGGTTATATTTTGAGGAAGGTGATATCCAATGTTTCTATGAAAAGTGTCGATAAAGATGTGACATGATATCAGGTGCTGTGAGGCTAGTTTGCATAATGTCAATTGGATGTTAAAATAGAAACATGGAGATAGTTCTTCTTCATGCTTGGTATCTTGATTAAGTGTTGCTCCTATTTGGTTTTACAAAGAGTTGGGGCAGTTGAAGACATCATGGCTGGTGGATATTCTATCTTCGAGGAACTTTAATGGAGGATATCTTCTTTACATATTAGAGTGGGGGACTAAGTTTGTACTCGACAATAGAGGCATCCTCATACACTTTTGTGCCTTCTAGGGCCCAATATTGGGTGTTACAAGATCACTTATTAAGATATAGTGGGATATATGTATGACCTCTTATTTCGAAAGAGGTTTGAATTAGGGGTGGCAAAACGGGTCGTGGCCCGCCGGGCCGGCCCGCGCACCCGCCATAAAATGGCGGACTGGGTTGGGATTTTAGACACGTCGCTCGCCAAAGCCCGCCCCGCCAAAACTCGCCGCCCGCCATAGCCCGCCCCGCAAATGCCCGCCGCCCGCCAAAGCCCGATCCTCCTCCAAAATTCTCTCTTTTTTAGTAATTCTAGTAATTTCAATTTTTGATGATTTATTTTATATATTTATTTGTAAGTATATGTAATATTTTTTAAGTAAAATTTGTTAAAAAGTTGCTTTTATAAAAAATAAGTGAAAAATTTAATTAAAAGGTAAAAAAAAATATATTAATCTATTAAAAAAATGAAAAATAAATAAATAAAAATAGGCGGGCGGGGCGGGCATGATTTTTGTGCCCATTTCACTTGGCGGGCATGCCCGCCCCGCTCGTTTTTTGGCGGGCTTAAGGCGGGACGGGCGGCGAGCGGGGCAGGCGGCCCGTTTTGCCACCCCTAGTTTGAATGGTCTTAATATTACCATTTTGGATTTTGGCCTTATCAATTTTACTATCAGTACACCATTCATCCTAAAGCGCAATATGTGTTTTGCGAGTGCCCTTTTTAGCAAAAGTGATCAAGACATGGACGTAAAGTTTGACATGACCATAAGACAAAAAGAAGTTTTTGGTTGTTTGCAAGTAACATATGCTCAAAATTTTCTCCTTGCTATTCCTGTTGACGTGCTAGGCCAATATATGTCATCAGTAAAGTATTGTACTATCTTTAGATATCGCATTATGATTTCTTTATTTCCTATTGATGGGGTTTTCCCTGTTGTTTGCAAAGAGTTCTTGAATACATTTGGGGGAAACACGATTTACTGTAGGGAGATTCTAGGATTCAAATAACGACATGACTTTGTTAGGAAAGTCTATTTAATATATTTCAGTGAGTCAAAGCATCTATGATGAAAAAGACGCTTGTAAATTTCTTGACTGACCCATAAGATAGGAGATCGATACTAATTGGATATAACATTTACTCCAATAACTATGTGTTTGACTCTTTCGAAACTAAAATAATTCTAAGTGTATAAGAAGTTTATAAGAAGAGATTAAGAGTAAGACATATAGTAATATTTCAGATTTCTTGTATTTTTGAACTAAACACAAAATCTCCTTATATAGTAAAAAAAGTTATCCAAAAGACGAAACATTTTTTAGTTAGAAAATTAGGAAAGCATTTTCTAAATCCATAGCCTAATTGATTTGAAACCTTCTTAATCGATTATTGGGTAAGTTCGTTTCATGATCGATTAAACAAGTGTCTTAATCAATTAGAGAGCAAATTTTTGCTTCCTAAGTGATTGACTAAAATCCTTAATCTATTACACGTTAGCCATAAACATTTTTTACAAGATTTTGAAAATAGATGAAATTTAAAAGAAGGTTTTAATGTGTGTGCATTAACTTAGTACTTGGAGAGCTACTCACTTAATATTAAATAAGATCCTATAAAACTAATAAAAGTCACTAAGCACATGACCAAAGACCTGCTTGCATAAACTTCAGTTTCTTTGATGTTATTCTTAGCATTAGTTATCTTGCGCCAAAAACAGAAACCTTATCGATTTTTTATGTATTAAAAAAAGTTCTTCACTTGATGATGTTTATGATAATTTTTCTCTATTCCATTTTTCATCATCAAAATATATTATACATGTTAAGCACATAAAGCCACAAGATATACCTCAGCCTCATACACCTTGGGATCTTGAGGCTAAGGTTGTGACTTAGTTCTCAACACACTATTTTGGTACATTATAAAAATTATAAAAACATTAAATAATAAGCAAATTTGACGACAATTTTTTTTATCACATTTCAGGTTATAGAATTTGAGTGCATGTCATAATGTGTTCTCAAAATGTATAATTTGAGTAATACCTATAATCCGAAAAATGTATGTAATTAAACAAATAATCAGCCAAATGAGTTCTAACATGTCTTAAAAATAGTAGGGTACATGATGATTTGAATAGGATTTGGTAGAAAAATGAGAGGCAATGCAAGAATTTCAAATTTGTAAATTAAGAGATAAAAAATTTAGAAATGCTGAAGTGAGGAAAAGAAGAAATATTTCATAGTTTAAAGAAATGTTTGAATTCTAAAATCTAAGAGCTTCAATAACTTACTTCGAATTCTAAAGCCCAAAATATATTTTTATCAAAACAAACAAAATTTTAAAAGATTTTAAGAATGAGAAAAGACACAATTTAAAAGTAGCTCTAGTTACAAATTTTTGGTGGTTCAAACAAATTAAATTAGGTTGAGATGGAACAAAGTATGCCCAATATAACTGCCATAATATGAGGGGGATTTATTTTCTCATCCTAAGGATTTCTTCTACACCTTATTAAAAAAACAAAACTACTCATAGAATCTGGAAATGCATTTTAAGATGCACGTTATTCACACACAATTCATTCTTTTTTGAGTCAGACCCTAATTTCATGTCAAAAATTAATACACAAATGCATCTCTGAATAACTTACATAGATGCACTTTCGTACGTATTTTAATAAAGAAACACGCTAGACTTTATTCTCCTTCCTTATTTCTCTTTTTCTCACTCAAACTCTCAAACCCTCTCAAACTCTCTCAAACACTCTTAAACTCTTTCAACCCACTTCCAAGTGACTACTCTCAATATCCAATCAATTAAAAATCTCAACGTCAAACTCAAATTTGGTAAGTTTTTTATTTCTCTATACATTTGTAGAAATCGAGCATTAGGTTGTGTAATAGATAGTTTAGATATGTTATTTAACTGAGCAATGTGTTTGATAGGTAGTTTAAATGTGTCATACCCCAAAATTTGTCCTCCTATTCAATCAAAGGTTCCTCAATTTCCCAAGAGTACTCATGACAAAGCTCCTCATAATCCAAAGTCTCCAAAACTAGGGTTTGCAGTTTATCAAAGGATTTTGAATCTCTGAGGCCTCAAATGGATCTCAAGGTGTCACATATGTCTCAAGGTATATCCATGCCAAAAGACAAGCTTCTATTCCAAGGTTTGCTCATTCAAATGCTCAGGCGATCCACAATCGATTAGTTTGACCTAGAAGTCAATTATGGTAAAAGTACAGTCAAAACTCCTGACTTTTGGTCAACATCAAGTATTTTAAGTGATATCCATCATTTGATCAAAGGTTGATCATGATCCATCAATGAAAAATCAGAAATGAACAAATGCAAAGGTTCAAAGTAGGGTTTTTTAGGAGAAAGTCAACTCAACTTTGACCGGTCATAACTCTCGCATGGTTTGTCAGAAATTCTCCAACAAAAGCCTATTCTCAAGGAAATTTCATCCTCTACAACTTTGATGTTGGTCCCAAGATCAAGAAATGCACCATTTGGGAGATATGGTCAAAGAGATTATAGGTCCCCTAGAAAAGTCAACAAAAACACCTTTTGGGTCAAAGCTCATAACTTGAGCATAGAAAATTCAATAGAGATGAAACCAAAAAGGTCATTTAGAGGATTCTTTGAGCTTTCCAAAAAGTATTAGAACATGGACATATGGCAAAGATTGAAGGAGATACAAGGTTTGGAAGTTGGTCGATTTCCAAGGGAAGAGCAAAGTACTAATTGGCAAATTCTCAACTTTTAGAGCAAATGGGCCTAAGTATTTGCTTCTAAATGTTCTTGTGATGATATTTAGGGCCCATATTTCCACTTCTCCACTTTCCATGATTTTTCTCATTTTTACTTTGAATTATATACTTTTAATTCAATTAAAAAACAATTAAATCATGAAATTCATTTAGCAGATGCATGGTCATAATTTGTTATGAGATTTATGTCACAAAATAATATGTAAATCAAGAAAGAATTTGTGGAAATAGGTTTAGGAAAAATATGGCGCAAGAATAGAAATATTATACACATATTCACTTAAATTTCCAACTCTCCAAAGATTCATGGTCCAAGCCCATGTTTAACCTAATACCATTCACATATATGGTAAAAACACTCAGTCACAAGGGGGGGACGGGAGGAGCAAGGTCATTAGGGTTTCCAAAACTCCAAACTTCAAGGAAACTAGGGCACAAGAGTTCTTCGTGCACAGTCCTGCTTAACGAATTCTAGGGGTATCATCATCCTCCTGAGGTATCAAGGAGTGGAACCAAACAGTTTGCACACCTCGAAACAACCCAGAACCCCGCCACCGAAGTTACACCATTTTGGTAAAGTAAGAGATCCCTAACCAATGATTCACATGATATAAACTGATCTAATTCATTCGTTCATGTTTATGATGTTGTTTAGGGTCAGTTCAACGCTTTGTTTTTGATATTTAACGCAAAGAGGGTTATGTGCCATTGTTAGAGCATTAAGGTCGTGAGTCCTCGAAACCCTATATGCAAGGCGTTTCAGACCATAATAATGCCATAATCGGACTCGCAGCCCCCAAATTAGTAGGACTGGGTGGTTTCTTTTGCTTTCGAATAGTTTTTTTTGCAGGTTGGATTGGTGATGCCGTCGGAGAAGATAACCGCCTTCATTGTTCCGGCGGCGGTGAATCTTGGGTCTTCAGTGGACTGCGTGCGTGGCGTGTTCCAGGATTTCCATTCGCCAGTCAAATATTCCCAAGCTCTCTCTCTTAACGTGACTGGGCAGTCAACCAGGATGGGGCCCGTGCGTTGATTCTTTGTACATTATTTAATAATTGTTTTTTTATTATTCTGTCTATTTATTTAACAACTAGAGCATGTAGTACAAATGGTTGGAAAGTGAGAGGCGGAACCTTGAAGTTGCCGGTTCGATCCCCAGCGCCTTCAAGACATTTTCACTTATTTTCTGCTTATAGATCCAATGCATACCTCCTCACCAAACACCCCATACACCTTCACGTCAAGACCAGCAGATCACGTCAAGACCAGATCTAACGCATCAGATTGAAGGATCACCATATTCCTTCAAAAAGCCACCGCTTATAGATCCAATGCATACCTCCTCACCAAACACCCCATACACCTTCACGTCAAGACCAGCAGATCACGTCAAGACCAGATCTAACACATCAGATTGAAGGATCACCATATTCCTTCAAAATGCCACCCTACAGGATCAGCACCCAGGTTCTTAATTGTTCATTTATTTATTTATTTGTTTAATGATGTAATTAAACTAATATATTTTTATGGTATATGGTTTACTTGATTAAATTAAATTAATAATATATTTAAATTAGGATTAGGGTTATAATTAGGAGTTTAGAATTATTTATTCGATTATTCAAATTTATTGATTTAATTAATTTTAATTATTAAATCACACAAACCCTTAAAGGTTAAGTATTAGGATTTGCCCGATCCCATTGCCCATTTGGCGAAACACTAACCTTCGATTAATTCTCTCCTCGACCCGACTAAATCTATTAGTCGCATTAGACGAGAGATGAAAAATATATAAAAATTAAAATATATTTAATTTGCTGCCCGCGACGATCAATCTATCAATCTGAGTAACCAGCAATGCCCCATAATCCGTTAGCTATACTGACCAAATCTATTAGTCACCGCATCTAACGGTGCCATATTAAATCAGGGTTGTACGCCCAAACACTGAAAACACATCAAACCACAAACCACAGATTTTCATCTTTTCAATACTGCGAAACTACGAAGGTAATTCAAAATACCTTTTCAAAACTGCGAAACGGTAATTCAAAATACCGTCAACACATTCATATCAATTCAAAGGTGTACAACCCTGTGCCTGAACTACGTTGACTCTGATTCTCCATAAGGAGATACGTAGGCACTTGGAGAACCAAGGCGAGTCCCTTTCCCTAAAACCTCCATTCAGTTCAAATCTCAATTTTCGCCCTTTTCACTTCTTTAGCTATTATCCTAAATATCTTAGCCATAAACCTTATCTTCGATAAAACCTTAGGAAAGGGTTGAGGGTGCCTAACACCTTCCCTCGACCTGATTATAATAACTTACCCCGAATCTCTTAACTGCGTAGGGTTTCCTATTCGCCCTTCAGAATAGGTGGCGACTCTAAAAGGCTTAATTTTTAGGGCAGGTTGCTACAGCTGGCGACTCTGCTGGGGATACTTGATGGTGAATTATTATGCTCCTATAGGTGTAGGCAAGGTTTAGGGTTTTTGGAAAAACAATTAGGTTTTGGCAAAATTTTTAGGGTTTGGCTAACTTGCCACTTCTAGGGTTTTGGATTAGGATTTAGGGTTTTTTTTCTTTTCTTTTTTATTTAAATTTTTTTCATTATTATTTATTTATCTACTTACAATTTACATTCATTATTTACGACAATTTAAATAAATGTTTGTTCATGTTAATATTTATTGTTGTACCACATTTTTGGAGTTACAAATGGCAGGATTTGGGGACCAGGTTCTTATAAATATTTAAATTTAATTTAATTTATTTATTTATTTACGGTTTTTATTTTTAGTAAATTTTCATAGTAATTTAAATAAATGTTTTTTTAAAATGTTTACTTGTTTTACTGTGAATTTTGGGGATATATAAATTGTAGTTAAACCTAAGCGTGGGAATTATATTTAAGACCAGAGGGGAAATACATCGCCTACGAGTCTTATTATAATTCCACTCATAGTGGGTTGAATATCCGGAAAGGTCTGATACGAGGCTTGACCTTGTTGAGGGCTAGACTTGGTATTTCGCTGATCTCTCTGGGAACCTACCCCTAAAACTCGAACCTCATGGACAAATGAGTTGTTCTAAAATCCAAAGAGACAAAAAGTCTCGGCGGCTACGAACGATCCCATGAGACCTTCTAGAACATACCAATGGGAAGGGTAGGCACCCTAAGCCGTTACGTCGAACCTATAAACCTAGGGCCTATGTGCTTACGTGCTTATTGTATATGTGCAATTTATATACTGCGAATGCCTTGCATTTTAATTTTTGCAGGTACTCCTACGTGTTCCCTGGCCTGCAGGGACTCTATTTCCAAGTCCATGTCCTTCCCACGAAGGACACCTCCATCTATGCACTCCCTAACCTGTAGGTAGGTTTCTTCTTATATCTTTGTATTCTTACAACTACGTGTCCTTCCCACGAAGGACATCTTCGCTCACGCAGGTCGATTGGCCTCTCGATGGCCATGCGAACCAGTGACTACTTTGAACAGTCACCATGTGCTTACATATACGCGTTCCCTAGCCTGTAGGGATTATATTTCTAAAAACGCATCCTTCATACGAAGGACATCTTTGTTAGCATACGTCAATTGGCCTCTCGATGGCCATGCGATTCGGTGACCATCTTAAACGGTCACCCAGTGCTTACTCCTACGTATTCCCTAGCCTATAGGGATTTTCTTTTACATCCATGTGTTTTCACAACGACGCGTCCTTCCCCGAAGGACAACTTCATTAGCATGCGTTTGATTGGCCTCTCGATGGCTATGAGATCTAGTGACTGTCCTGAACAGTCACTCCATGCTTGTTTCCACGCACCCTCTAACTTGTAGGGTTTGGATTTCCATCTATACATCTTTCATCCCTAGCCTGTAGGGATTTCACTTCATCCAATATCGTCCTTATATAGGTTGTGTTCCGCATAGAGAACCTCCCCACTAAGGACAACTTCACTGGTACACGTTGATTGGCCTCTCGATAGCCATGAGACTTGGTGATTGTCTTGAACGGTCACCAACCGCTACCTTCTGCATACTCCCTAATCTAAGGGATTTCCACTGGCGTGTCGTAACATCTATCTTGCCAGGATTTTGCTAGGGTCTAATGTCGCCTCTAAGGCTATCCCTCGGAGTATACGTCACACGTCTGCATTGCATACACGGAGTTATAATACAAGGAGTCTCGCATATCCATGCATTTGCATTGTCATACATTTGCATTTACATTTACATCTTCGCCCGCACCCATACTTACCATGCTAGCCGATTTCCCCAGACCCGTAAAGAAGACAATCAAAGGATCATAAATTATGGAGAAAGGAGGATAAAATATCGAGAATGATCTTAGTCTTACTAAGGGAATAAGGATGCCTTTCACTATGCCAGCCGCATGTCCATGCCCTATCGTAACAGGATCATAAATACCGTAAAGGTTGTCATCGAGCAAGGATTAGTTCAACAAAGAAGTTCCCTCATAGATACACTCAAGATGTATCTAGTCATAAAGGGGTTCATCTTAGAACATATCAAACTTACAATGACGCTCTACGATGACCTGGGGACAAGGGTTTGTCCAACTGGGGCAATATTCTGAACAAAGAGGCATAACTACGATGGAGAGAAGGCGACGTGTGTTAACTCCACGCCAAGGGGCAAAAGGGTCATAGGTTCTCTCTATCAATCTACAAGCTCTGGAGGTTACGAACGGTGTGATACTATCCTAAGGAAACGCAAAAGAGGTTCAGTCAAAGGAAACTCATGAAGTTCCGATACGACGAAAACCCACCGCTAACAATGTATTCCCGACAAGTTTGACGTGCTCAAGGAAAGTTCGAGATTACCCTTTACCCCTACAAGCCCATGAACTAAGGAGTAAAACAAGGTCAGCGGATCTACAAAGGAGATTATCCCTAGGATCAATAGGTGTCTATCGTGTCAGAATTTTAATCCCTACGATCGTTAAGTGTTACTCAGGATAAAAGTTGTACCTTCGGATTAGCAATTCTAATGGGATGACCATGCAGGTTTTGGAGTCAATTCATTCGCTCACTACTACGAATTTCCAGTCGCACACTTCTATTTTTAGGGTTATTAACAAACTTAAGGGAGAATGACGAATACAAATAACTAAGTCCAGCTAAATATATGCTTTCAAGGTAAGACCGAGCCGAGGATGTACAGGCATTGTTTCAATTCTCAAACAGTGGAGATATAAGGATGTTAATCCCTCGTCACCCCCTCGAGCCAGGAGTTGGAGTTTGTTTCTACTTTTTCATATAAACCTTGATTTCAACCAGGGGCAGGGTAGATTTCGGTTAATTCAATGGTGTATTTTGGTTGTCAAGAGAATCAGTCAATCCAAGCAAGGATAAAGAAAAGGTTCAAGCATAAGGACCAAGCAAAGCAAAGGTTCAAGCACATCTTCTTCCTCGTATTCATCCAAGAATAAGGAAGTAATGGAGATAACATTCACGACAATCTTCTTCCTCATTACATCATTCAAGATCGAGGAAGTATCAAAGGCGAAGCTTACAAATCAAAGTCGACATGGCAGTCACAAATTTCATATCCAAGGATCAAATCTCAAAGGAGTATTCACAAAAAGGAGAAAAAAGCGCCCGCTAAGTCAATAGAAAAAAAACAAAAACAAAAACGACTTAGGCAAAAATTAGGGCATCCCAATGGATCAAACTCAAAGGAATTGGTTCATGCAAAAGTAAGGGATAAAAACAAAGGCGAAATACAAAGGATAATCTTGTGACTGCTAAATCATCAAAGCTTCACATCAATGCTTGGATCTTCACAACATTTTCATTAATGCTTGGATCTCTACTAAAGGCTTCTGCTTAGCATCAAAACTAATTCTCTTACAAACAAAGCACAATCATTGGATTAGGCGAATTCTTAGGATCTGGAGAACATCAAGGAGAAAGGGGTGGGTTAAATAAAATTTCGAGCCTTATATCCATTGTTTCTTAAAACATGAACCAAGCCAAGTTATAACATTCAAAAGTCCTAATTGAGGCAAGGTTAACTACGAAAGCATATTAAGCAGGATCTGTTATACTGACTCCTATGTTTGTTAAAACTATTTCTAATCACTACGCTTCTTCAAGCATTCATTTCTAATCATCTAGTCCTAATTCATAACGGACTTCGATTTCAAAACATGCATACGCATCGCATTGGAGTTACTTCTCAAAGGGTACAACGTCATCTACAAGTATACACTTAGCATCGAGGAGACCTCGAAATTGGTTTAATCAAAGGCGATCTTTCTAATGAAGACTCTGGAATGGGGGGAATCACATATAGGGGGTTCCCCTTAACAGGGGCAAAAACTCAAGGATCGCAGGGGCATACGAAAAAAAATCCTATTAACTGGGGGCATTCTTCCTAAGGTTCAATCGACCTGGGGCACATCTCGAAGCAACAGCAATCAGGGGCATGTCAAATATGGGAAGAATTCAAATTCAAAAGATAGAACACCATGGATAACCCTCCATATCCTGGAGATCAAGAGCATACCCTGCAATCTAAACATCGAAGCATATGACAAGGTTATTGCTCGGGGCACTTCCTTCATGGCTTGGGGATCATAGGCATCTTTTTCCACTAAACACTGGGGCATCGGATATCAAATCCTAAGGTGAACAACTCAAAGTTTAAAGGTGTGGAGAGCCCCGAAAGGTTAAAGGCATGGAGAATCTCGAAAGAGGTGGAGAGTTCCAAAAAAGGTGAGGTGTGGAGAATTACATAAGGTGAATAAGTCAAAGGTTAAAGGTGTGGAAAACCTCGAGAGGTTAAAGGTGTAGTTAACCTCGAAAAGGTTAAAGGTGTGAATTGCAAAAGGTGAAAGACATGGAGCAACTTCGAAAATTCAAAGGTGTGGAGTATTTCAAAGAACCAAACTGGGGCAAGGTGCATAGCAAAGGGAAAAGGCGTTCTTGCAATTTACAACATCCGACAAATCTTTCTCCGGACTACGATCTTCAAAGTTCAAAAACGGGGATTAGGAAGTCGCGCTAGCATCCAACGACCTTACAACACTAGCAAGCTATACACGCTTCAGTTATCAACAACCTATCATTGGAGCATCATGCAATTACATATAAACCATGCATTACGTACACTGGTTGATACATTACACCATGCCTGTTTAGGTAGTCTTCTTCAAGACATTCCTTTTTCTAAGTTCCTTTTCAGGTAGTCTTTTTCAAAATAATTTGGCATCCTTTTCAGTCTTCTTTAAGACATTCTACGAACCTTTCTAGGTGGTCTTTTCTAAGACATTCATTATCCTTTCTAAGAACCTCTTCAGGTAGTCTCCTTTAAGACAGATTTCCATATCTATTCCAGAAACCTCTTCGGGTAGTCTTCTTTAAGACAAATTTTCATATCCACTCCAGAAACCTTTTCAGGTAGTCTTATAAAAGACATTGCTTCGTTCCACTCATTACATTAATCAACATATGCATGAGCATAAGCATTATCTCATACATCAAGACATCCAATTCAAAACTCTGGTGCTAAGCTATACTATCCACCTGCTTCCCGGTAACCTTACCGATGACAGTAACCTTACTAATGGTTTATTTCCAATCACCTGATTGATGCTTCCGGTGATCTTACCGATGCCAGTAACCTTACTGAGATATTATTTCCAATCACCTGATTGATGCTTCTGGTAACCTTACCGATGCCAGTAACCTTACTGAGATATTTTTCCCAATCACCTGATTGATGCTTCCGGTAACCTTTCCGACGACAGTAACCTTACTGTTGGTTTATTTCCAATCACCTGATTGATGCCTTCCGGTAACCTTACCAATTCCAGTAACCTTACTGATGATAGCAACCTCACAGAGATATTCACCCGATCACCTGATTGATGTATCCCGGTAACCTTACTAATGATAGCAACCTTGTTGTTCAATCTATGTATACGCATGTGCATAAGCATTATCCACATTACCAAGCCGGCATAAGCATAGCCGTGGTGTAGGGGCAAATATGGTCTAAACAGGTTCAATAAGGAGATAAAATCTTAGGATTAACATCAGCATCAGCATACATACGCATTAGCATATGCATATCATCTAGTGCATTCACTTACTACAAAAGCCCAATTTCCAACCCTCGTGTTGTGATAGGTGTATTTTCTGACCCACGTGTCGTGAGTTTCCAACCCTCGTGTTGCGATAGGTGTGTTTTCCGACCCTCGAGTCGTGAATGTCCGACCCTCGAGTCGTGAGTTTCTAAACATATCGTTTCCTTTCCGACCCTCGAGTCGTGAATATTGGACATGCTATCTTCCCCGACCCTCGAGTCGTGAGTCTCCAAACAGGTGAATCTTTTTCATACAGGTAAGTTTGCTAGAACTATAGCAAATGATCTCTTATTATACAAGAACGCTTGTCAGAACCATGGCAGGTAATTCCTTTGGTGCAGGTGAACTCGTCCGAACCAGGACAAGTAATCCAAATGGTGCAGGTGAAATTTGTCTGAACCAGGGCAAATGATCCTAATGGTGCAGGTTAAATTTGTCCGAACCAGGGCAAATGATCCAAATGGTGTAGGTGAAATTTGTCCGAGCCAGGGCAAATGATCCAAATGGTGCAGGTGAAATTTGTCCGAACAAGGGCAGATGATCCAAATGGTGCAGGTGAGCTTGTCAGAACTATGACAAGTAATCCTATTGGTGCAGGTGAACTTGCTAGAACTATAGCAAGTGATCCTTTTGGGAAACTTACTAGAACTATAGTAAGTGGGGTTCACAAACTACGAAAGCTTGCTAGCGCTATAGCAAGTTAACAATCTTCTACAACAAACTGCGAGTCGTCGCTATTGATAGTTACGTTTACCCATCACGTTAGTCCCTCGGCAGTGATCAAAGGGTTTTTCAAAGGGTTCTTCAATTGGGTTTATCACGTTAGTCCCTCGGCAGTGATATTCTTCAAGACTACAAAGGGTTTCACAACAGGGTTTCACAAAGGGTTCTTCAATGGGGTTCATCACGTTAGTCCCTCGGCAGTGATTTACTTCGAAAATACAAAGGGTTTTACAACCAGGTTTTCAAAGGGTTTCTCAATTGGGTTTCTTATCACGTTAGTCCCTCGGCAGTGATATCTTTCAAAACGATATCAACAACACACAAAGGTTTTATCTTTCTTTTCAGAATTACTAACATACTTCAACTAACATAGCTAATAGTCATGCATCATTCAACTAACATTCCTCATTCATACATAATGCATATACATACATGGCTCTCATTTATTTTGAGAAGCTCATTGCATCATAACATTGCATAAATTTCAGGTTGCCTTTTTAGGCCGTGCTACGATCAAAGCAAATGGTTCCTTTCGAAAGCATCTGCTTCATCATTCTAAAAAAAAATGATATTCACCTCGGGTGGCATCTGTAAGCCCATCTCCTCCAGAACTTCTTCCCAACAAGTGCAAATTTCGGGGCACTCAATATTCAATCCTCTTCTACCTTTAGATCATGATGGGCAGACGTGCCTATCTGCCTCTTCAGGTTTAAGAAGATTGAATAGGGGCAGCTGTCATACCCAAAATTTGCCCTCCTATTCAATCAAAGGTTCCTCAATTTCCCAAGAGTACTCATGACAAAGCTCCTCATAATCCAAAGTCTCCAAAACTAGGGTTTGCAGTTTATCAAAGGATTTTGAATCTCTGAGGCCTCAAATGGATCTCAAGGTGTCACATATGTCTCAAGGTATATCCATGCCAAAAGACAAGCTTCTATTCCAAGGTTTGCTCATTCAAATGCTCAGGCGATCCACAATCGATTAGTTTGACCTAGAAGTCAATTATGGTAAAAGTACAGTCAAAACTCCTGACTTTTGGTCAACATCAAGTATTTTAAGTGATATCCATCATTTGATCAAAGGTTGATCATGATCCATCAATGAAAAATCAGAAATGAACAAATGCAAAGGTTCAAAGTAGGGTTTTTTAGGAGAAAGTCAACTCAACTTTGACCGGTCATAACTCTCGCATGGTTTGTCAGAAATTCTCCAACCAAAGCCTATTCTCAAGGAAATTTCATCCTCTACAACTTTGATGTTGGTCCCAAGATCAAGAAATGCACCATTTGGGAGATATGGTCAAAGAGATTATAGGTCCCCCAGAAAAGTCAACAAAAACACCTTTTGGGTCAAAGCTCATAACTTGAGCATAGAAAATTCAATAAAGATGAAACCAAAAAGGTCATTTAGAGGATTCTTTGAGCTTTCCAAAAAGTATTAGAACATGGTCATATGGCAAAGATTGAAGGAGATACAAGGTTTGGAAGTTGGTCGATTTTCAAGGGAAGAGCAAAGTACTAATTGGCAAATTCTCAACTTTTAAACCAAATGGGCCTAAGTATTTGCTTCTAAATGTTCTTGTGATGATATTTAGGGCCCATATTTCCACTTCTCCACTTTCCATGATTTTTCTCATTTTTACTTTGAATTATATACTTTTAATTCAATTAAAAAAACAATTAAATCATGAAATTCATTTAGGAGATGCATGGTCATAATTTGTTATGAGATTTATGTCACAAAATAATATGTAAATCAAGAAGAATTTGTGGAAATAGGTTTAGGAAAAATATGGCGCAAGAATAGAAATATTATACACATATTCACTTAAATTTCCAACTCTCCAAAGATTCAAGGTCCAAGCCCATGTTTAACCTAATTCCATTCACATATATGGTAAAAACACTCAGTCACAAGGGGGGGACGGGAGGAGCAAGGTCATTAGGGTTTCCAAAACTCCAAACTTCAAGGAAACTAGGGCACAAGAGTTCTTCGTGCACAGTCCTGCTTAACGAATTCTAGGGGTATCATCATCCTCCTGAGGTATCAAGGAGTGGAACCAAACAGTTTGCACACCTCGAAACAACTCAGAACCCCGCCACCGAAGTTACACCGTTTTGGTAAAGTAAGAGATCCCAAACCAATGATTCACATGATATAAACTGATCTAATTCATTCGTTCATGTTTATGATGTTGTTTAGGGTCAGTTAAACGCTTTGTTTTTGATATTTAACGCAAGGAGGGTTATGTGCCGTTGTTAGGGCATTAAGGTCGTGAGTCCTCGAAACCCTATATGCAAGGCGTTTCAGACCATAATAATGCCATAATCGGACTCGCAGCCCCCAAATTAGTAGGACTGGGTGGTTTCTTTTGCTTTCGAATAGTTTTTTTTGCATGTTGGATTGGTGATGCCGTCGGAGAAGATAACCGCCTTCACTGTTCCGGCGGCGGTGAATCTTGGGTCTTCAGTGGACTGCGTGCGTGGCGTGTTCCAGGATTTCCATTCGCCAGTCAAAAATTCCCAGGCTCTCTCTCTTAACGTGACTGGGCAGTCAACCAGGATGGGGCCCGCACGTTGATTCTTTGTACATTATTTAATAATTGTTTTTTTATTATTCTGTCTATATATTTAACAACTAGAGCATGTAGTACAAATGGTTGGAAAGTGAGAGGCGAAACCTTGAAGTTGCCGGTTCGATCCCCAGCGCCTTCAAGACATTTTCACTTATTTTCTGCTTATAGATCCAGTGCATACCTCCTCACCAAACACCCCATACACCTTCACGTCAAGACCAGCAGATCACGTCAAGACCAGATCTAACGCATCAGATTGAAGGATCACCATATTCCTTCAAAAAGCCACCCTACAGGATCAGCACCCAGGTTCTTAATTGTTCATTTATTTATTTATTTGTTTAATGATGTAATTAAACTAATATATTTTTATGGGATATGGTTTAATTGATTAAATTAAATTAATAATATATTTAAATTAGGATTAGGGTTATAATTAGGAGTTTAGAATTATTTATTCGATTATTCCACTTTATTGATTTAATTAATTTTAATTATTAAATCACACAAACCCTTAAAGGTTAAGTATTAGGATTTGCCCGATCCCATTGCCCATTTGGCGAAACACTAACCTTCGATTAATTCTCTCCTCGACCCGACTAAATCTATTAGTCGCATTAGACGAGAGATGAAAAATATATAAAAATTAAAATATATTTAATTTGCTGCCCGCGACGATCAATCTATCGATATGAGTAACCAGCAATGCCCCATAATCCGTTAGCTATACTGACCAAATCTATTGGTCACCGCATCTAACAGTGCCATATTAAATCAGGGTTGTACGCCCAAACACTGAAAACACATCAAACCACAAACCACAGATTTTCATCTTTTCAATACTGCGAAACTACGAAGGTAATTCAAAATACCTTTTCAAAACTGCGAAATGGTAATTCAAAATACCGTCAACACATTCATATCAATTCAAAGGCGTACAACCCTGTGCCCGAACTACGTTGACTCTGATTCTCCATAAGGAAATACGTAGGCACTTGGATAACCAAGGCGAGTCCCCTTCCCTAAAACCTCCATTCAGTTCAAATCTCAATTTTCGCCCTTTTCACTTCTTTAGCTATTATCCTAAATATCTTAGCCATAAACCTTATCTTCGATAAAACCTTAGGAAAGGGTTGAGGGTGCCTAACACCTTCCCTCGACCTGATTATAATAACTTACCCCGAATCTCTTAACTGCGTAGGGTTTCCTATTCACCCTTCAGAATAGGTGGCGACTCTAAAAGGCTTAATTTTTAGGGCAGGTTGCTACAAAATGATCAATGCATTTTAAGGATGTTGGCTTCAAATTCATTTTTGCCATTTTTTCACTTCTCGGAGTTGCAGAACATTATAGAAATGCACTTCCAGATTTGTTCAATGTTTTAATTTCTAGAATTCGAAAATGCATTTCTGCATTTAGTCTGTATGGATTGTTTGTCTTTATTTTCATTGCGTTTCATCTGGACAATGCTTGTATGGTATATATATAATAATTATGGCTGATATCTAAGCTAGATTGAGGCACAATATATTTTCACAACATGAATCAGTTCAAAGGGGAAAGATCCCGACCCTCGCATGAACTAGTGTGTTCTAGTTTCTAGGTCTCATGCATATCTTCCTTCGTCTTTTCAGAGAAGGAAGTTGTCACCTCCTGATGCCTAGGAAGCCCCACTAGTACATGTTGAGGCATCTTAAGAACCCTAGGAACCCTAAGGGTTGGGAGGAGGCTCGTGTGACTTATCATTACTACCTCTATATCCAAGCCAAATTGTCATACATATGCGAGACGGAGAGGTAAAATTCAATTGTATTCATTCTTTGAAACACATTTGTTATAATATTAAAAGTATAAGGCGATGATTTATTTTATGCAAGATCGTGATGCTTTAAAATGCATCAACTATGGTTCGAAGATTACAACTCTGCCACAGTCACAAGAGCAGTGTTTTTTAAGATGTGATGTTGTAACGCCCGTTCTTATTTTAATTATTAATGTTATTATGTGTTGTGTGAATTATGTGTTAATTATGTGCTTAATTGATTTTATGTTATTTTATTAAGAGTTAGTAGTAAATAACATGAGTTAGTGAGACTATCAGCAATTGGGCCTAAGTTAGTGTTAGTAAGTGAGAGGTGCTAATTAGAGCCCATTAGTAATAATAAGTTAGTAAGGTTTAACAAAACAAAGGGATTTGAGAGAAATAGAATTAGAATTCATTTGATGAAATAAGAGAAAGAGATAAGAGAATAGGAGAAAGCTAGGTCAAGGTCCCATATTGAAGATAAAGTTGTCTTCAATCCAAAACCTAAGATAAGGGTGGGATTCTTTTATGATAAAGGATTGTATGATGGTATTTTATGATGGGGTTTTGATTATATGTTTATTATCCATGATTGTGTGAAGATTGAAATTGAAATTGGTTAGGGTTCATACTATATTTATATGAAATTATGATTCTAAGCATGTTTGATGATGTTTGTATGTGAACCCATGGTTAGAAACATGTTTAGGAACCTTATATGTATGCTAAATTGCTGTCAATTGATGTATAAATTGTATGAGGGTTAGTGGTTGTTGTATGATGTGATTGGGGAAGGAAAATGGTGATTTTTGGGTTTTTATGCAACATGAGTCGACCTATACAGAAGCCTAGGTCAACCTGAGCTAACCCGCAAAGGCAAAAATTCAGTTTTCAATAGCTATGCGTCGACCTAAGGAAAGTATGCGTCGATACATAGAATCTCAAAAGACCAGCATGAGTCGACTCATGGTCGACCTGAGCAAACCCGATGAGGACAAACTCAGTTATGCGTCGACCTGAAGAAAGCTTGCGTCAGCTCATAGAATCTAATTTTTGACAATTTTTGTAAAGATCATAACTTAAGTTTCCGGACTCCGATTGATGCACCATTCGAAGCGTTGGAAAGCTAAGCCAATTATTATAGAAGGTTCATAGAAGGATTTTCTAAGTTGGCACTCCCGTTAACTAAGTTGACTTGTAAGGGTAAGACTTTTGTATGGGATCTTCAATGTGAAGAAAGTTTTACCGAGTTGAAGAAGAGATTGACGTCAGCACCAATTTTGATATTACCTAATCCAGAAGAATCTGGTGTTTATTATGATGCTTTTAAGATGGGTTTAGGAGGTGTGCTCATGCAGAATTATAAAGTTGTTGCTTATGCATCGAGATAGTTGAGAGTTCATGAGAAGAATTATCCTACGCATGATTTAGAGCTTGCTGCGGTTGTGTTTGTATTGAAGATTTGGAGACATTATCTCTATGGTTCTAGATTTGAAGTGTTTAGCGACCATAAAAGTTTGAGATATTTGTTTGATCAGGAGAAGTTGAATATGAAACAACGAAGGTGGTTAGAGTTGTTGAAAGATTATGATTTTGGTTTGAATTATCATCCAGGAAAAGCTAATGTTGTTGACAATGCTTTAAGCGGAAAGACTTTGCATATGTCAGCGATGATGGTTAAGAAGTTGGAATTGACTGAGCAATTCAAAGATATGAGTTTGGTTTGTGAAGTAACGCCTAAGAGTGTTAGGTTGGGTATGCTGAAGATTAATAATGATTTTCTGGATTGTATCAAGGAAGCTCAGAAGTTAGATGTGAAATTGGTGGATTTGATGGTTGGAATCGATCAATATGAGGATAGAGATTTTAAGTTGGATGCGCAAGGTGTGTTGAGATTCCATAATCAGATTTGTATTCCTGATGACGTGGATTTGAAGAGAGCGATTCTTGAAGAAGGTCACAGAAGTAATTTGAGTATTCATCCAAAAGCTACTAAGATGTACCAAGATTTGAAGAATTTTATTTGGTGACCTGGAATGAAGCGGGATATAGCACAGTTTATGTATGCATGTTTGACTTGTCAGAAATCAAAAGTTGAACACCAGAAGCCTCAGGATTAATGCAACCGATAGAAGTTCCAGAATGGAAATGGGATAGCATTTGAATGAATTTTGTGACGAGTTTACTGAATACCGTGAGAGGACATGATTCGATCTGGGTGATTGTTGATAGGCTTACGAAGTCAACTCATTTTATTCCTATTAACACCACTTATCCAGTTTCGAAGTTGGTAGAGATTTATACCAATGTGATTGTTAAGTTGCATGGTGTTCCTTTATGTATTATTTCGGATCGAGATCAGAGGTTCACTTCAGATTTTAGGAAAAGTTTACAAGGAGCACTGGGTTCTAAGTTGAGGTTGAGTTTGGCGTATCATCCTCAAACAGACGGTCAGACGTAGAGGACGATTCAATCGATAGAGGATTTGCTAAGAGCTTGTGTTCTTGAGTAGGGAGTACGTGGGATACTTATCTTCCATTGATCGAGTTCACTTATAATAATAGTTACCATTCTAGTGTTGAAATGGCACCTTTCAAAGCATTGTATGGTCAGAGATGTAGGACTCCATTGTGTTGGCATGAATCCGGTGAGAGTATGGTACTTGGACCGCAGATTGTACGAGAGACTACTGAGAAGGTAAAGTTGATTCGTGAGAAGATGAAGACTTCTCTGAGTAGGCAGAAGAGTTACCATGATAATAGAAGGAAAGATTTGGAATTTCAGGCGGGTGATCATGTGTTTTGAGAGTCACGTCGGTGACCGGTGTGAGGCGAGCATTGAATTCTAAGAAGCTCACTCCTTGTTTTATTGGTCCGTATCAGATTTCAGATAAGGTTGGAAATGTGGCGTATAGGGTGGCGTTACCACCGAATCTTTCAAATTTGCATGACGTGTTTCATGTGTCACAACTCCGGAAGTATATTTCTGATCCTTCTCATGTGATTCATATGGATGATGAGCAAGTACGGGATAACCTCACGGTGGAGACTATGCAGGTACGAATTGAGGATCGTGAAACGAAGACGCTTAGAGGCTAAGAGATTGCTTTGGTAAAGGTAGTTTGGTCGAAAACTATCGGAGAGAGTATGACGTGGGAGTTGGAAAGCAAGATACGAGAGTCGTATCTTGAGTTGTTTGATTGAGGTAAATTTTCTAGGAAGAAAATATTCTAAGTAGGGGAAAGTTGTAACATGAGTCGACCTATACAGAAGCCTGGGTCGACCTGAGCTAACCCGCAAAGGCAAAAATTCAGTTTTCAATAGCTATGCGTCGACCTAAGGAAAGTTTGCGTCGATTCATAGGATCTCAAAATACCAGCATGAGTCGACTCATGGTTGACCTGAGCAAACCCGAAGGGGACAAACTCAGTTATGCATCAACCTGAAAAAAGATTGCGTGGGCTCATAGAATCCAAATTTTGACAATTTTTATAAAGACCATAACTTGAGTTTCCGGACTCCGATTGATGCACCGTTCGAAGAGTTGGAAAGATAACACAATGAACTATACCATGATTTAATAAAATGATTCATAGGATATAGTCTCCTATTATTTCTATTAGGATTAAGTGATGAACTATGTAGTGTTAACATATGAAGTATGCTCTTTGTTATGAATTGACGTAACCATGTTGTGGTATAACTTGATGTATGATTTCCTTATGAAGATACGGTTCTATTGAGATGATGATATGTACTTTCCTTATGATGACATAATGACGTGATTGAGAAGTGATGACTTACTATAACAGTAATGATATTATCGTTGCCAGAATCTTGGCATTAAGTTGATGATGTTTAGCCGATATTGTGACATGTTATGAATGTTGTAATTTTGGATGTTGCATCATTGAGTCACATCCATTGTATAAAGACACGATGGCCTGAAAATGACAAAAGCGATGATGGCCTGAAAATGGCAAAAGTGACGATGGCCCAAATGGCAATTTTTTAGACGATGGGAGTTTTACTCCAAATGGTACCACATGCATTTGCATAAGTCTGAGTCACATTTGAGTTGCATTTTGAGTTGTTGAGATGATGATTTGTTTGTTATGAATTGTTGGTAACACTTGTGAATTTTGAGTCGTTTTTGTTTTGATGTTTTTTCATTTGCTTATTATTCATCATATTGGATTGCGTATTTGTAATTTGAATTTAATTTGTTCGTTGTGCTTGTACACTTTTTATTATTTCAATTTCTTTATAATTTCTTTGTCTATTAGAAACTTCTACCAATAAGAACTCTCTCTATTCTTGTAATTACCCTCTTTAATCCTTGTTAGTATTCTATTTTTGAGCATATGGCTCTCTTATCATTTCCACAGGCGTAGCTTGAATCACAAGTTAAAGTTACTAAAATTGAAATATTAGTGGATTGATTTGAATTAAGTATAATATATTATTCAAATTATGAGCTTTGTGAAATATGGGAAACTCTCTAGCCAAATTGTTCGAATTACAAAATACATATGATTCGAATCACAACCTCATATGATCTGAATCAAGTACATATATTGATTTGAATCAAACATGCTTTTGAAGTCTCATTTTATCTCTATCTAAATTGATTTAAATCATAGTTTTAACTTGATTAGAATTAACAATTTCAATAGTCCAAAATTGATTTGAATCATGGTTTTCACTTGATTTGAATCATTGCTTCAAAGACCCATTTTTCATATTTCATTTAAATAGATTTTCCTTGATGAAAGGAATAAGTGTGTGAAACCTATGGTGTATTTCTTTGTCTTTTCTTCTTTGTGTGTTCATTTTCTTTACACTATGATCTTTTCTCTTCTTTTTTCTACAAACAACTTCTTAATTATGATTTGATGTCAAATTCGTTATCCTTTTTGTTGCATCTTTGTTTTGTGAAATTGTGTTGTTGTGTTGAGTGAATTAGAGAGTGAGTTAATTAATCTTGTTGTGTTTTTCATGATTAATAAATCTTAAGAATATCATCGTTACCAAGATTCATTCAACTAGAAACTTGTTAGAACCTTGTGTTGTGTTCTACTTTCACATTCATCTATACCTTGACTAACACATTGTATTGTATTTTGGTTTGTGATATTACCGAGCACTACTCATCATCTTCATCCTTAGTCATAATTCCATCTTTATGGTCCTCAACCTCTAAATATTTAGTGCTTGAGAGAGACTAATGGTGCATTAGGATATCTAAAGTTTTTGTGTGAAGTTTTGTTCTTTGTAACAGGTGCAGGTATTATTTCTTGAATCCAGAATGGTATATTTGATATTCATCAAGAAGAGTGTTTCAATATACTCCTAGGAAAACTTTAGCGGGATCAATTATCAAGTGTCCGTAAGGCGGGATTGGAAGTTGTCCATTCTTGGTGGAGTTGGAGAAAGATTGCTCGCAGAAAAAGTTGGGAGTTGTCCAATGAATGCTTAGCCATGATAATTGCTCAGAACAAGAAATCAATAGGATTAAAGGGTTAATAGCTACACACGAATACTCTAAGCATATTTATTGTGCATGTGAAGAATAATTGTATCAAGTTCTTTTGAGATCTTGTTTTGTTATCAGTTTAAATTGTCTGCATCAACAATGTCGTTTATTGCTTAATATTTTGTTGTTACCAAAACACTTAAATCAAACTTATCAAAATAGTGAAAGATCGTGATTATCTGTCGATGGTTTTAACACCATTAAAAAGTAGAATAGGCAATGCGAGGACGACAGGTGACCCACTATATATCGTTGTGTATCTTTTCTGCTTCCCTTATCTCTTTTATTTTTCAAGCATTTACTACCATGCTATTGCATATTCACATTGATTGTATCCCACGTAAATTAGAATTTTTTATAAGCTTAGGTATGTGGTGGATCAATCTTATTGAAGTATCATGACTTAAATCATCATTTTAAGAGAATCTATAAGCTATGTGTTTTGAAAAATCTTTTTCGAAATGCTACTTGTGTAGTCTTATGATTAACTAGCATTCGAAGTAATCAAATGCAAATAGAACTTTGTGTACCATTTCATATGAATTGTTTCATTGAGATGCTTTCAAACTCTTGTATTTTGTGTTTTGCTACCGCGCTTTCTAAAATCTTTGATTTTGTACATGGGACCTAAAATTCTTTTCTGAAAATGTCTAATTGGGAAAGGGTCTATTCAACCCTATTTTATAGATCATTGATATCCATATTCTCACCCAACAATGGTGATATATCTGGGAGTTGATCCAGGGTTTTCCTTGAAGAAGATTGAAGACACTAAAGGGTGTCACGCTAGGTTTTGATTCCTAGTGCATAAAAAATTACAGCGGTGGAGAAAACCACTAGCGATGATGAGCAAGTTATACAACATAGAGCATACATATTGAGAGCATACCTGTTGTACTTGGTTGGCACGTCTAATTTCATGGACAAGAGTACCACTTATGTGGACGTCGTTTACCTTAGAAACTCCACTGACTTTGAGCATATTCATGAGTACAATCGGGGGCCACTTGTTTGGTCTACATGTACTCCAAGTTAGTTGAAGTTTGTATGTGGAAGATCAAATAGATGGGTGTTATTTGCACACTATTGATAGTAACATATTTGCATCATTTACTGTTTGTGTATCATTTTCATAACACTTGTGCGATGCCATTACTAATAATTCATATATACCATTTCCAGAGATGGGTCCTCACTTCTACGCATTACTGGGTGATCATATGTTCTAACCTATCCTTCTAGATTCTAAAGAGCATTTTTGGGTTTCTTTAGGGTTATTTTCTACCAATATATGGAAGAAACATTTCCTTAAGGGAATTAGTAATCCCATCCTAAGTGATGGAAAAACACCCTATGAAAATGCAAACTTGCCCTTTAGATTATGGAGATGCATCTCTGGACGCATCATGTACTTCAGTCAAAATGGAAAATTTGAGAAACACCCAAGATATATTCCAAAGTTTTTTCAGTATATGCATCTCCGGAACAACCCAATGTACATAACATCCATTCCTCATTGAAACTCTCTTTGTTAAAAATAAATTGATTCGAAGATGCATCTCCGTATTCACATCAAACATAATCCGGAGATGTAGCTCTAGAACCACATCAGACAGTAGTCTTTGCCTTTGATTTAGAGATGATCTGATTAATTAGACGATATGTTTAGCTATACTAGCATTTTCTATTTTTTTGTTGTATAAATTAAACCATACAACAAATATAAAGAAAATGACATATATAAAGTAATAGTTCCATAGTACAAAATGAAGTCAAAATAAGTTAAAATAAAATACAATTGATAATAAATCTAGAGTACAAATACTATAAACTATTGCGTGTGATAGACTCGGGACCCCCTATTCCTACGATACCTCATGTATTGTAATGCCTCCCGTGCCTCCGCCATCATGACATCTACAACATCCATGGCCTCAGAGCCATTTGGAAAGTCCTTTATTAATACCCATCTGCCTAATCTATAAGATATGACGAAATCTAGAAAACACATCAACAATATGATTTGCTTTAGTCTGCTTTTCCTTTAGTATCTTCTGATGAACTAAACTAGAGCATCATGTATCATATAAGGATGTGAAATCATGAATAATCATCGGATGTAACCGTCTCCATAACTCTAGTCGCTAGGAGCTATGGTACTTCATGCCTCATTCGGTACCAGATGATTAAGATAATAATCAAACATAGTATCCTTATCTCTATGTGTCATAGTAGAAGAAGCAGATACATAAGGGTCTCTAGGAATAATCTGCATATGCCTGACGTGCCGCATGATGCACTCAAGAAGATAAGGATATGTTAGACATGAACCACAAGCTAAACATACAGAGTAGAAGGAAATGTCCTCCAAGGGACGCGTTTCACAGTGAGTGACGTAATAATGGAAGTGTATATCCTCTGCTACCAAGCGATCAAAATGCACTCGGTATGGCTCTGTCGCCTAATTCCCTTTGAGCAAAGTGAATGTAGAATCACGTGGCATTTCCTCGGTGTATGTTGGAATATATGACCACCCAAATATGTGTGGTAAGTACTAAAAGATGCAAGCCCGCAAATAGGACAAATGAATAATTATTAATGGTGTTGCAAAAGCGTTATGAAAATGACACACAAACACTAAAAGATGCTGAAATGTTATCGTAAATAGTGTGATGTTGTTTGTCACCTGTTTGGTCCACATACAACCTTTGGATAACTTGGAGTACATGTAGACCAAACAAGCGGTCCACCAGCTGCACTCTTGTCCACAAAAATGGAAGTGTCATCCAGATATAATATGTATGTTCTCATAGCATATGCTCTATGCTACACAATTTTCTCGTCCTCACCAATGTATGCTCTATTTTGGAGATGCATGAGCCCCGAAATCTAACACCTCCACGTCAACCGAGCTAGAAATAACATGTGCATGCTATGTTCGAGTCTTTTCACTCCGAACCGATGCATATTGTGCAATCTTGTCGTGCCTTAGTTTGTCTTACCTATTAGCCATAATGCTTATAAGTAAACCACACAAGTGTTATACATACAAAACACGATGATTTCAAGCAGAAAATGTCAAAAAATGCAGACTGATAAATTCCGGAGATGAGTCTCCGGTCTCTGTGAATCAAAATATTGAAAATTTATATAGATGTGTCTCTAAAATTTTCTACAACCCATAATAGTGCCAATGGCAGACATGCAGTCCCTCAAAACATCCAAAATAAATCATTGTTCAATAGAAACACCTATTACATATCTTAATCCTCAATTTATACAAATGTATATAGAAAATAATTAAAATTAGAAAAATAAAAAATTTACAAATTGTGAGTTGAGTTTGGTGTTGAGTGAACTCTTTTAACGACTTGATGTTGATGGAAGAAATTTTGTAGTTGGTTGAATGATTTTGTGAGAATGTGAATTGAGAGAGTTTGAAAAAAATTGAGATTTAAAGAGTGTTTTATAGAAGTGAAAAAGGAGAAAAAAATCTGGCACATTTTTAAATAAAAGTATCTGAGAATGCATCTTCAAAATATATTCGAAAATATATTTTCCGTTATTTTTTATATAGTCTTAAAGTCCGATTCAAATAGAATTTTATAACATATTGGAATTTCACTTTGTCTAGTAATAATTCATATGATGCCTTAAATATTTCCCTTTCCTAATATGAATTGAATTTGAAAGTGAAGTCCAACTAGCCAACTGTCCACATAAAAATCAATCAAATCAAATATCTTTAAAAGTCAAAGACAGAGTATTCCCCTTAATTATCTTTAGAGGATTATTACACTCCATTCATATTTGTATAAAATTTAATTTAATACAAACATTACAATAATAGTACTCATACAATGGAAGCTGAAAAGTCAAAATTGTAAACCTCACTTTTTCATCATCATCATCATCAATTTCAACTTACATGAAAATCTGAGTTGAACTATAACATGGAACATCATCACAGAAAACTGATCCCAGAGTTATGTGAATTGATATGCCATGGAGTAAACTCTGTATCCAAATGTTCATTGAACAATGATTGTGCTAATTGCTTCAAAAACTGTCTCAAAACCAAGCCTCTATACCCTAATTACTATTACCCTCCACCACCACCACCACCACCACAAGATCAACAACAAGAATTTCCTTTCTATTCCTCATCAAATCAAAACCAGCACAAAATCATCAATTACTTCATCATCACTCTTTCTCTTCTTGCTTTTACTTTCTTCCTTGTTTGTATTCGTGCATGTTGTGTCAATTGTAGGTCAAGAAGAACGAGAACAAGGTTAAGGACAGTGGCAAGGACAAGAACACCAGCACCAGCATCATCATCACTATCATCAAGGATTCAGCAAACTCAGGTGATGAATTTTGATGATGAACAACATGATGATTCTATTGTGGATCATCCGATTTGGTATATTCGAACTCAAGGTCTTCAACAATCGGTTATAAATGCAATTAGTGTTTGCAAGTATAAGAAAGGCGAAGGTTTGATTGAAGGAACGGATTGTTCTGTTTGTTTGAGTGAGTTTGAAGAAGATGAGAGTCTTAGGCTTTTACCTAAGTGTCATCATGCTTTTCATTTACCTTGTATTGATACTTGGCTTAGTTCTCATACTAATTGTCCTATGTGTAGAGCTCCAATTGTTAGTACTAATCCTGCAATTGAAAGGGTTGAGTCTTTGGAGTCTATTGTTGTTGATTCTCATACACAAATTGAGGTTTCTGATGAAAATAGTGGTGAAACTGAATCGAATTTAGGGCTTGAAATTAGGGCTCATGATTCTGAGTTGACGAATAGAGTAGAAGGGGAAGCCGGGCAATTGGAGTTATGTGAAAATGGAAGACCAGTTGTCGATGTGGCTAGTGTTGTTCAGCCTAGGAGATCGGTTTCTATGGATGATTCATTTGTTGCAGGTATCAATAATGTTGTTGTAACTGTTGTATCAAAAGAATGTAATGGTAATGAAGATAGTGTTTCGAAGTTTAATGGAAGTGAGAATTTGGCAACTACATCGAAAGGTAGTACTAGTAGTAGTTTTTCTTTTAGGTCAACAAGATATTTGCAGGGTGTTGCTAGTCCAATGAAGAGATCAAGTTCATACAATGGGAAGTTTCTTCTGTCTTGGTATAGCCGCAATCAGAAAAAGCCGAATGCGATTTTGAGAAACTTTTGATTTTATTGTTATTGTTATTAGCTTTTATGCTAACTTCACAACTGAAGTACTATATACATGTAACTCAGCAACTCTCAACAAGCTGAGAGCCTGAGACTTTCAAAGTTTTATGCATGCATTAAAAAATACTATGTGCTGCATCAAGTGTATAATAGCAAAACAATTAAGTTACAAATAAATATTGTTCAATTTTTTGCTGATATTGTTCCATATATGATGAAGATTTATTGTATTTGTGCAAATGTATTTGTTGTAAAGTTGTTTTTTTCACAAGAATAGTATGTAACTCGTGCAAATGTCATCTTGCTTATCTTCTGTGCTTGGATCACAACATGTTAACCTGTCAAGACGACTACGAGCTGTCAAAACTTTCATCGGCTGCCCTTCTGGCAAAGAGTTCGCAACACTCCGGGGCTTTGAAATTAAGGAGATTGAGAAGTGTGTCAATCAGAAGAATCAGTTTGCATCTGCTTCTCCGTGTTTCAACGGACAAACATCGCATTCAAACTACGGTTGGTTCATGATGAGTGTCCATATCTAAAATTATGCATACCAAATTGAATAAAATACAGAAGTGCTTCAGAAAACACACAATTCAGAATCTAGATTCTGAAGCTGCATTATGGAGTTTGTCATATGTTCAATCCGAACACTCATGAGATGTCTGTATGAATTATACAAAACGAAATAAACCAGCACAAATGGAGTGACGTGAGTGGAACATAAACGTTATAAAATACAATGAAAAGGTCTAAAGTTACATTACCTTTACATTCATGATTTAATTGCCATTTAAAATACAAATTTATATTATTGAAAAAAATTTAGTAGGAATGGAAGAAAATGAGAAAAAAAGTGGTGAGCATAAATTATTATTTTAAAATATAATATACATTATATTTGTTTTAAAATTCAAAAAAAAATTTTTTTGTCAATTTCAAACAGATTTAGTATAAAAGAAAATCTCAAGTTGATATGAATTTAAAAGTGAAATCCGACTAATCAACAATAAACAGAAAAATTAACTAAATCATTTCTCTTAAAAGTCTAAGACAAAATAACGTGACAAACATGATAAATTTTTTCTTATTTTATTACTCCTTCCATCACATAAAAGCAATATATTTAAATTAAGCGCAATTTTTTAAAGAAAAAATATATTTATTAATAGTAATTAGTAGAATAGTTAAATAAAAAAATTAATAAATAAAAATATAATAGTAAAATATTGAAAAGAAAATCCAAAGAATTTGTATAATTGTTGCTTTTCAATAGTCACGTTAATAACAACAACTTTTTTGTCGTTTTCACACCGACGTCGGTCTGGCCACCGGATAATGCTGCATTTAAGCCTCCGAGACTGTTGTTCTAGGATATTCTCATCAAAAGCCAAGGAGCAACTACTGTGAAGGAGAGAGTGAACCTGATTGAAAAGGAATTTATGAAAGTCTCTCTTGAAGGAGAAAATCAATTGTTGTTAAAGGTCACGATGGATGAGAAGATTTTTCAAGAACTGTGCAATCCTTGAAAAGAGGCGCTAGTCATAAAAATCCTTGGGAAGAATGTGGGCTATCATTTGTTGAAGGATAGTTTGAACAAGATGTGGAAACTTACAAGAGATTTTGAGATCATGGACGTTGACAATGATTTCTTTATGGTGAAGTGTGAACTGCTCGCAAATAGGAAGAAAATTGTGTCAGAAGGGTCGTGGATGTTGTTTGACCATTATTTGGAAGTGGCCTATCCGGACTTTGAATCTCCTCTCGCCAAGGTGGAGAAGACTCTGATTTGGATTTGATTTCTAGGGCTTAAGGTAGATACTAACACCTTGAATGTAGAGAGTTAAAGGTTTGCAAGAATTTACGTGGAGATTGATCTCACCTTGCTGGTTGTCAGAAAGGTTAATGTTAATGGCCCGTGGTACATCATGCAGTATTAACCTCTTCAAAATATTTGCTCTAGTTGTGGCTGTTATGGACACCACACCCATGGTTACAAGAATAAACCAGATAATTTGACGCAATCGACTGTTCCTACGGAGGCCCGACCAATAGGTCCGCCAGAAAACGATGTTGTCCGTGAACAAAGACTAACATAACTATATCAGGACGTGGGAGATGATAACAAAAAAACTGTAGCAAAAGAATATGGAGAAAAAAACGCAACTCATGGTGATTGGCTCGTCACCTCCATCAGCTAAACTAATTATGTTAGGTTTCAAAGAAGTCATTGTGCCTTGGAGAATTTCTTCCCCTAGATTATTTCTCGAACATAACTCAAATGTTTTTGAAGCTTTCTAAACCGAGAGGGAATTCTATTGTTTACTTATTTCTTGCTTAGATTTCTCAAAAGATAATTATTTTCGCTTAAGAGTGTTTTGGACAATCCCTTTTTAATCTCCTTAGACTAGTATTCGACTCTAGGTGTCTGACACCACTTTGATCCACAAACACTTAAAAGCTCACACTAAAGTTAGCAAGAAAATAAATTGGCCAAGAAGTTAATGAATAACTTACTAGAGAATCAGTCAGAGTTTTTTATTTTTCAATCTATATTAACTGTACTTCTTAATCTCATACAACAAAGTTTGAGAGGAAGTTATTTGTAGAACTAACAAAACAATTAGATTTTTTTTTTTAAATATTACCCAATACACAAGGGTTCCACCGGGCGTGCCAATTTGTTTACCCTTGATTTTGATAAACAAGTGCTAGTCTTCGAAAATATCTCTGGTTACTTGTAGGATCGAATAGATTGATCCTAGGAAATATGTGTATAGGGGTAATGTGTTTATTTAAGTTTTCTGGATGCTAAATGTAAAGAAATTCTTAAAGATAAAGAAACATAATTGTAAAGATTTTGATTTTAAAGATAAATGGCGAAGGGAGATAAATCGAACAGAAATGTGAAGGTTTTCCACATAAAATTAAAGGAAATCTAAATGGCTTTAAATATAAATAAACTGCTTTCAAACCGTAAACGAGAAAGGTGTTTCAAACGTACATTTCTCTTAGAGACTCGTTTCTCAATACGCTAGATACTTTGAGTATTTTGAGTATAGTACAATGTTGAACACAAGGAAAATCTATCTACTAAGAATCTTATATTTACTGATTCGACTACAACGGTCTTCTATTCTGAAGATGACACGTTTATGTCTGCATGCGCTTCGTCTCTTGCAAGCCTCCATACGTCTTTCTCAAGGAACAGATAAGGCCAAAAAAATTCCGCCATTGGCCAATTTCGAAATCTTCCACGTCAAACTCTAAGCCCGATTGACTTAAAATATTTTTAAGTCCCATATAGAACAATCGGCCTATCAGTATGACTAGCTTCAAACATTTTTGTCGAATATGTCTTCCACCTATGTCGAAGTTAATATTCCTTCATGAGATCAATCATTTGTTTCTTCAGAATCTTCTTTTCAATGAGCTTCGAATTCACATCTAACAGCCTTGAGCCCGCATGGCGAAATTGACAACAAAAAGATAAAATGGTTCTTGTTTTCACCATAACTAAAGAACCGTAACTCCGATTTACGCCCGATCAGAAGCGTTGGAAAGCTTATTCAATTATCTATATTACAATGACTAAATATCATTGCTTGAATACCTAAAAAATGAGATAAAAACAATCAAAATCAATGATATTTGCATAATAATGCAATGTATACACTATAACATAAACTATACCAAATATACACTAAAGTTGAAGTTTATTGATAAAAAGCAAACAAATTAAGTCGATGAGTGCTAATTATTCATACTCAAACTCACAACAATTTAGCACTCATAAGATACAAAATTATTGTTCTTAGAGAATTTTGTAGGAATCAAAAGTCAATTCGCACAGGCACCGCCACTATTTCGGTTGAAAACCATAAATGCTTAGTCAAACTATGATGTGAGATCTTGGATCAGTGGAGTAAGTTTTCGATACGGCGGAAAAGAGATTGACTTGCAAGATTAGCACTTCAATTCCCCCACTCACTGAGAGAGTAATGTAAGAGTGAGAATATATCAAAAAAAAAACTGAAATGACACATTTTCTTTCTTATATAGTATATTAATCCCTACACGTGTGAGAAGGTGATTGTGCAGATGGTTGTTGATTTTAATTAGACATTTGTCGACGTGTCTGGAGAAAGGAATTATCTGTCCCGGATAGAATGAAGAATTACCTAATCAATGCGCTCTTTCGCTTAATGTCACTCTGAAATCTTTCTCTATGTGACTTGTTATCGGACAACAATCAAATTTGTAGAAAAATGAAAAGAAAAAAAGTGAGCATTTATTATATTTGTTGTAAATTCAATATTCTTTTTGTTGTCAATTACACATTTTTAAAAAATTTAATAGTGAAAAGAAAATCTCAATTTGAATTGAATTTGAAAGCAAAATCCAACTAACCAACAATCCACAGAAAAATCAATCAAATCAAATGTCTTAAAAGTCAAAGACAAAATAACTTGACAAAATAACATTCGTATAAGATTCAATTTAATACTACTTCAATGGAAGCTTAGAAGTAAAAGCTGTAAGCCTCACTTTATCATCATCATCTTCTTCTGAATAGAAGAATTATAATATGGGATTACATCACAGAAAATTGATCCCAGAAATATGCGACTCGATTTGTCACATAAACGAAGCTTTACCTAATTGTTCATCTAACAAAGATTGCACTGTTTGCTTCAATATCTGTTTAACCAATCTCCAAAACCCTAATTACTATTCTTCACCACCACCACCACCACCGCCACCACCGCAACAAGAATTTCCTTTCTACAATTCAAATCAAAACCAGCACAAAATCATCAATTACTTCATCATCACTCTTTCTCTTCTTGCTCTTATTTTCTTCCTTGTTTGTATTCGTGCAATTTATGTCAATTGTAGGTCAAGAAGAACAAGAACAAGGTTAAGGACAGTGGCAAGGACAAGAACTCCACCACCACAATCAGCAACTCGAGAAATCGATATGAATTTTGATGATGAACAACATGATGATGATTCTATTGTGGATCATCCGATTTGGTATATTCGAACTCAAGGTCTTCAACAATCGGTTATAAATGCAATTAGTGTTTGCAAGTATAAGAAAGGCGAAGGTTTGATTGAAGGAACGGATTGTTCTGTTTGTTTGAGTGAGTTTGAAGAAGATGAGAGTCTTAGGCTTTTACCTAAGTGTCATCATGCTTTTCATTTACCTTGTATTGATACTTGGCTTAGTTCTCATACTAATTGTCCTATGTGTAGAGCTCCAATTGTTAGTACTAATCCTGCAATTGCGAGGGTTGAGTCTTTGGAATCTATTGTTGTTGATTCTGGTGCACAAATTGAGGTTTCTGATGAAAATAGGGGTGAAACTGAATCCAATTTAGGGTTTGAAAATAGGGTTTTTGATTCTGAATTGAGTAATGGGGCTGTAGAAGAGGAAGATGAAGGAGGGCAATTGGAGGTATGTGAAAATGAAAGGCGGGTTGTTGACGCGGTTAGCGGTAGTATTAGTACTCGGCCTAGGAGATCGGTTTCTATGGATGATTCTTTTGTTGCAGGTATCAATAATGATGTTGCAACTGTTATATCAAAAGAACCTAATGGTAATGAAGACAGTGTTTTGAAGTTTAATGGAAGTGAGAATTTGGCAACTACATCGAAAGGTAGTACTAGTAGTAGTTTTTCTTTTAGGTCAGCAAGATATTTGCAGGGTGTTGCTAGTCCAATGAAGAGATCAAGTTCATATAATGGGAAGTTTCTTCTGTCTTGGTATAGCCGGAATCAGAAAAAGCCAAATGCTATTCTGAGAAACTTTTGATTAAATTGTGTTACTATTATTAGCTTTTATGTTATAACTTCATAAATGAAGTTTATACTTGTAAGTCAGTAACTCTCAACAAGCTGAGAGGCTGAGATTTTCAAAGTTTTCTGTATGCATTAAAAAAACTATGTGATGCATCAAGTGTATATGATAATTTACAAATAAATTGTGCTCAGTTTTTGTTCATATTGCTCCATATATGATGTAGATTTATTTATGACATGAAATTGTGGTGTTCTAGTGTCTATATTTAGCTTCTGTGATCAACTAATGATCAAATTATTTTCAACAAGTTTCTCAATCTAAGTTCATTTTTTTCTTTGTATTGAAGAAGGGGTGATAGTACTGTCATACTTTGATGCAGTAAAACAAAACCTTGCCAAACATTTGGATCTAACCCAATTAGATTTACACACGGATGTATATCATTGAAATATATACGGCATCCTATAATTCCACATTTCCTCCCATGAAACTCATGCTCTATACCATTAGACCAAATCAAAACTGAAAATGAGAACACTTCAAAGATTGCAAAAAAAATCAATTTAGAGGATTTCAGTTGATTTATACTTGCTCCAAGTGCTTTTACTTGTCTTTTTTCTTACCATCATGGTTTTTTTCAAATCGACAAGTCTTCATTCTCCACATCTTGCTATGATTTGGGTGTTTAAACTCATAATTTTTTTTTTTGTAAACCATGATTAAAGTCGGTGATTGTGCCATGGTCTTGCATAAAGACGTGCCTCCTTTAATCTAGGATGAAAATGAATGTATTTTGGACATGGTGTTAAATTCTGGCTCAAGTCAATTGAAAACAAATACTGGTAACTTTTATAGGCTTCAATGCATTACCCATTATTATCCTTTGACCTTAGCCAGTTGACCTTAGATGTAAAGATTGTGAGAGACTCTATAATATCTTCTTGCAATTTATTGACCTTAGAGGTTAGACATTTAATTTCTCAAGTTTCCTCATCAATATCCTAAACATGAGGGTGTGGGGGAAGATTGACTCTTCCTCTCGAGGTGGAGAAAATGGTTTTCGTTATTCCTTAGACACCTCATATACAATCTATGATAAGTGAGGTAGATCATGGATGTCAGATCCAAGTCTTATTGAGAGGCTCGCTAAACATTTCGGGCGACCACCTCATTTCCCTTTACGAGATCATGGGTCATATATTAAGTTTTCTAAGCGAAGCTTGAGGCGAGTTCCTCAAGCGCCACTTAGGGAACGTGCGTTGTATTTAATGTCATTGATGATGAGTCTGTCTTAGGAAGCCAAGTCCATTGAAGACCCTTGGTTCCGTCGCATCTTCTAGAAAATAATATGTGTTGAGATTATTTTAGAACCATTAGAGTGTCTAGGGGAGGCCATCATGACCTAGGTGACTTAAGTTCTCAGTCTTATAAAGGGACGATCTCAACTCATTTTCAACCAACATTTTTTAGAGTTTTTATTCTATTTGGACAAGTTGCGTTAAAACTTTCTTCAATCTTAGCAAGGATGTTTGGGAGTGTTACGAGAGTACCTCCGATTCTAGTAGTGATATTGACTCTCTTTCTTCCCGTTCTTTCTTAGAAAATTCGAAGTTGTTTGTGGCGACCAACTCATTAAAGCATCGAGGAATGGAGACTTCAAAGACTTACCATACCTTAGAAGAGAGGGTGGTTTCCTTTTGGAAATACCTAAACCTCTTTGGAACAGGCAACGATGGGGAGGTCATCTTAGAGCCTTGCTCTGAAGAGGAGCAAGCTAACATGATCGTCGTGCTCTGAAGAGGAGCGAGCTAACATGGTTGCCTTAGAAGATTCGCCTCATGCCTTCATCTACACACCTTTCAATTGTCCACGACCTTAGAGTACTTATACCTTTTACCTATTTTGAATATAGGATTTTTGTGACTGTTAGTGTCGCTCACTTCCAAATAACACTCAATAGTTAGACCTTTACAAGAGCCTTTTAAAAAAAATTATTTCCTCTTTGTCTCTATCTTAATCGCACTCTCTTGATTATATTTTTTTAATAAAGAGAGAAAATGATATTAAGAGATAAATAAAGAGTAAAGAGAAGGAATGAGAGAAAAAGGTAACGGAATTATCTTAACTAAATTAATAATAAAATGCTTATCTAACTCAATTTAAAAATAATTTTAATATCATTGTAATGAATTTTGTAAAAAAAAAAACCTTATAATAATGTACTAACCAAAATGCATTAGAAATAAAAGTATACAAGACTACTTCAACAAAATGCTAAAATTTAATTTTATTGCAGTTAAAAGATTTAGTTTTGATTTGGTACATCTTAACGGTGGGTTTATGTAAGAACGCGAGCGACGTTGTCCCGCAGGCAGCCACACAACACAGCCATCTCCCTCAGTCGCAGATCACGTCTCCTCTCCTCTCCTCTCGTCCGCCGCGCCGCCTTCCTCCTCACCTCGTCCACCGAATTTCGCAGTGCAGTTTTTCTACTTCCCCAAGTGATTCTTACCTACACTCCACAGATCACTCCCAAAGTAACTCCAATTCCTTTTCTTTGCTTTCAATTTCATTTTCATTATTCATTCAATCATCGTTCTCTCTTACTTTCAATTAATCAAAAACCTTTCATTGCGATTGTTATTGTGATTGAATCAGAATCAGAATGTTTCGAACATGGACCAAAGCAATTATTCCACTCTCCAAACTTCGTGCCCCAATGCATCAAACCTACGCTAGGGTTGCAGCTGCACCAATCATAGAAGACAAAGTTGAACCCGCTGTATGAAATTTCAATTTTAATCTCCTTTTTATTACTCGAATCTAACTAATCACACACAAAAACCCTATGAAGCATTGAAAACACGACACTGACACGCGGACACTGACAGGTTGACACCGATAATAATTTAAAATTAATTAATTAATTAATTAAACGCATCACGAACTAGCACCGACACGGATGCACTTTTTTCAGAGGTGTCGGTGCTACATAGCAAAAATAAAAAATTGAATAATTTTTTGGGTACTTTGCAGGTTAATCTAGACAAAATGTTTTGGTCTAAACCATGTTCTCTGGCGCTGCCCCGTGACTCGCCTCTAAGAGTTGATGAACCTGATTACCAGGGGTTTAAACGTTTCATGCTCAAACTCATGCTATTTTATAGTAAGCAGAGCAAATCGATTCGAGGGGCTAATGTTGTTTACAAAAGAATTGTTTCTCAAGTTGAGAAACCGCTTATTTACGAAGGTCTGTTTTCTTCCTGCCATTACAATTTAGAAACACTTGTACATTGGCTCTGTTTGCATAGACAACTTATCATGTAAGTGATTATGTAAAAGTTGTTTATATAACAAAAGATAAAATAAAATGGAACTATGTTTTTGTACAAGATATAAACTGTTTTTTTAAGCTACTAATATTTGTTACTTAGATCTCTTATTAGTATTGTTATATTATTAGGGTGTAGTTATGTATTAAGGCAATAGTTATGTTACTAGACGGTTATTGAATGAGTAGGGAATTGGAAGGAAAAGACAGTAGGGAACCAATTCTAGAAATCGAGTGCCCTACCGGTTAATAAAATTTTGTATCAAACATGGAAATTAGTTATTGACGATGAAACATGTTTACAACAGAAACATACCTACGCAAACACTGTAGAGGTTGCAGTCATCTTTCTCTTACAGTACAGATATCAGAGATATGTATGTCTGTGCATCTTAGTCTTTTAGTCTAAGAGTTGCGGCTATTTTCTCTAATATACTACTTGTTTTGTTTACCCTTACGGGATGTTTTAGGTAACCATCCTCCCCAGTAACAGAATTTGATTTGGTAGACGATAAATAAAATTTTGTAAATACGTGCATACAACATTAAATATTAACTTCTCCACATGTACTGTGGGACAGAAATGTTCCTTTCAGTTTCCTCTATTCTTTAACTCATATTTATTTTTTTCTTTCCCTGTTTTATATTGGTAGCCGTATATTATAGAGAAAATATTTTCAGATTAAAGAAATTTTAAATAATAACGACTAAAATATTTTCCTAGTAGGTAGGGTCGAGGTCGACTATATGGATGATATGAATTTCCTATCATTAATCATGTTCAAAGGTAGACCGTTTAAATCCAAATCTATCTTAATGGTTTGGATAATAATTTTCCTCGGACTCTCCCTTAAACAATTGCCCTATTGGGTTTTCTTTAATGTGGTCTACCCTCCTTAACAAAGCTACTGACCAAATCACATAGGCTGACACCGCAATTTCGTTTTTACAATAGGAGTTTACTTGACGTTTTCTCTAATGATTTCATTCCTAAGGATCAAAGAAATCTTAATTAAACAAAACTATATTTCATCTTTTTGATACTTTTTTTCTCACTTTTAAAGTTCTAACCATTTAAGTAAAGACAACTGGAAAAAGCTTCATATAGGCAATCTCATCATGTCTCTGGTGGCTAGACATACCACTTTCTAAAGTTATATGTTTGCAAATCAATCAAAGTCAATCAATTTCGGTGTAGAAGGAGTCTGAAGCGGATTAGCACTTGTCATACTAGTGTTATAGTTTGTAACATTCTATAAACATTTTTCGTCTGTTTGCAGTGTTTAACTTGGAGAAAACATTCAAAACAACATTCTCTTTGCTTGTACTTCACATGTGGTTTTACTTGCGCCGTATTAAGCAAGAGGGAAGTGAGGGTGTTGAATTTGGGCAGTACCTTTATGAAATCTACAATCACGATGTGGAGGTTAGAGTGTCCAAAGCAGGGGTCAGTTGTCTTCTACAAATAGATATAGATATAATATTTTTACCATAAATTCTTTTTCACAATTTTTTCCAAAATAGTTGGAGTAGATGTAGTTAGTGGCCTCTCTTGTTGAATTATGGTAGTTTAATTTGAAATGCAGGTTAACCTACTACTGATTAAGTGGATGAAGGAGCTTGAGAAGATTTTTTATGGGAATATTGTTGCTTATGATGCTGCTATACTGCCAGAAGCTAAACCGGGTGATTTTGCCAGTATTATATGGAGGTAGGTTTTGATATGAAGGTATCCTCTTCACTGCTCTTTTTGCACCCGTTGGAAGTAGGAAACTGCCGATCAACTATTTGTCTGTATACCACCGTTTTGAATAGTGATAGAGTGAAGAAGCAGTCCCATTGCATACTTCATATGAACTTTCTACTTTATTCGAAGTTATTAAAGTAATGGGTTTTAGATAAAAAGGATGAGAGAAGTACTAAGAGCTTGAGTATTATTGATAATAACTTGATAGTAGCTTAAACATAAGACTAAACCCCAACCCTTATAAATAGTGATACGTGACTCCTAGTCATAATTAAATAGAAAAATCAGGACACAAATCATAGTAATATTTTAGTAATATAAAATTAAATTCCTAAGATATAGTCTTAGATACTTTAAGATTATAAACTGCTCTTGAAAAATAAATTAGTATACTCATACAATATCTTTGCAAGGTTATTAGTATAACTGTATAAGATAGTTTCTTATATTCCAAAAAAAGTGTTGAGAGTCCTGCATTAGATGAGATATGATTTGCATTTTGCAACCTGCAAGTATGTTTATAAGTTGGAGGCATCCCTCACCTCACAAACTGGTTTTGTAGAGGTTAAGTTAAGCACAACTCAAATTCTAAGAAAAAATATATGCTTATGTGTTTTTTTTCCAGGAATATATTCTCAGACGATGGTTCTTCAACACCAGACAAAGCTGCATTGCAATCAGTGCAGGTATGCTTTCTAAGTGATGTTAAAAAATTCATTATTTTTGTGGAACAGATATTATATTGTGTACGACGTCTCTAATGTAATCTTTTGGAAATGCGACATTTCCTCAAAAATCTATCTAAACCGAGATGTTGAACCGAGAGACCAATTCAAGTCATACAATTTATTAGCCATTAAGCATTCATCAGTCGTGTTACTTCATTTAATTGACAGTTGAAACTCTCGGTTTAACATTTTGGCTTCGCTTGAAGTATTATCGCTTTTATAATTGATATCTTTTGATATACTCACATAATATAATGGCTTTCACAATGCTTATTCTTTTCCTCAATTATATTGAGTATAACAACATTGATACTGAAAATCAAGTTTTTATTATAGGCATTGGCCAGGTATGCTCAAAGGGAAGTAAGTTGCATGACTTTAACAGGTAAATAATAGCTGTTTCTGCATATAACATATTATGTATCTTGAAGTGGGCGAAAATCAACTTCCCGCACACTTCAGTATCCATAATATTAACAACTCTGCAGATCTTATGAATATATACTTTTCCCCTCTTTCCACTTTGCATTTACTAAGTCATGGAATTTGAAATGTGCAGATAAAGAAGCACTATTATCAGGAAATTTCATGTTTACCTCTTTGAAGCATGAGATCAAAAGCAAAAATGGGCACCAATGATAAAGTATTGGTTTCTAATTTACAATTAAGTAAATGTAAAATACATGCTGTTATTTTTTTAAACATTTTTTTCTCTAAATAATCACGATATAAGACTGTATTGTTCTCCATAAAGCTTTAGTTAGTTCTTGCTCACATAAAGGAGAAAAGAAAAGGGCCGAAATGGCTGAGAAATATTTTGAAGGATTATGTCTATATCTTATAATATACTTAAGATTTTAATTATTATTTTTTAATGAAAACCATAATATATACTTAGGAATATTTTAATGTTTTATTTAAAAAATAAGTCATTCCTTATTTTCAAAATTGTCCTCCCAAACAGACCTTTGGAGGATTTTTATGTAATTTCTTAATATAGAATAAACACAAATTATGACAATTTTAATAATAATTGAAATCAATTTAAAACGCATACATGTTATGATTTTATTTAGAACGAGCAAATTGACATGTTTGTCCGGTTAAAGTCTCCCAAAAAAAAAAAAGGAGTATATGGACATTATTAAGAATGTGGGCCTAAAATTATAGTCTGTTTCAAAAAAACAAGGGTGGGACAGACACACGACTTTGAGCTGCACCTTATAAGCGGACAAACATTATTAAGGATGTTAGCCTAAAACTGTAGTCTATTTTAGAAAAATAAGGGTGGGACAGGCGCACGAGCTTGAGCTGCATCTTATAAGCAGACAAATATTAAGGATGAGGACCTAAAATTATAGTCTGTTCCGGAAAAACAAAGGTGGAATAGGCGCACGAGATTGAGCTGCACCTTATAAGCGGATACAAAGGTGGAATAGGCGCACGAGATTGAGCTGCACCTTATAAGCGGATAGACATTATTAAGGATGTGAGCCTAACCTTATAAGCGGATAGACATTATTAAGGATCTGAGCATAAAATTGTAGTCAATTCCAGAAAAACAAGGGTAGGACATGCGCATGAGCTTGAACTGCATGTTATAAGCGCGGATGGACATTATTAAAGATGTGGGTCTAAATTTCCAAAAAAACAAGGGTGGAACAGACGCACGAGCTTCAGCACGAGCTTCAGCTGCATATCTACGTCTAAAAATGTACATCCGCCATGGAGGGGAGCAGAGTAAAGAATGTGGGTCTAAACTCTGAACTAATGCAGGCAATACAAGGCGGGGGTCCCCTTTGGCTCCATGTATATATTTTGGTGGTAGTTCAAATTCATTTAGTGCATGGGCATGGCAAAACAAAAAATGAATCCGTTTGAGGGGGGGCCGTAATAAGAGACAAATTGGTACGACTTTGCATGTGTTGAATTCACACTTTATAAACTAGTAACCCACAAATCATTCCATACACATACACTTCCTTTTTTACCAAAACCTTAACGCTATGTTTGGGAGTTTGGAGGGGAGGGGAGGAGAAGGCTTCCAAAAATAAAATTTTAAAAAAATATAGAAAAATATTTGACATTTTTTGAAAAAATGATTTTGTTTAGAATGATAAAAGAGTCATTATCATTACAAAATTTTTAATTTTCAAAATACTATAACAACCTAAAAGATATTTCAAAAATTTATGTAAGCCCTTCAAAACCCTCATTCAATACAATTTTTGAGTTCCCCCATTTTATGGGGTTTTTGGTGTTATGAATAAACTCAAACCCTCCAAAACCCTCCTACCCAAAATCTTTTTATCCTTTTCACCCAATTCTTCTTATTTTTCAAAGTCCTCCCCTCCCTTCCCCTCCAAACTCCCAAACATAGCCTAAATCACGTTCTAGACTAATCCTTCCTTATCATTACAATTACAAATCAATTATGTTAATGAGTAGTAGTTAATTTGTAAAAACTTCTTTATCACCGGAGTACAATTGCTTGGGGTGTGTTTGTTTCAAGGTTAGAAAAATTATTCCTTGAAATGATATTCCCAGTATTAGTATTCTTTGGAATATTATTCCAACTTATATGTTTGGTAAGAATTTTGTTTCCTAGGAATAATGATAAAATTTGTTTAATTTAAAAATATTAAAAAATAAAAAATAATAATAAGTGTGAGTGATAGTGGGAAGTTAAAGTTGGTTGAACTTATTCCCATAGGAATATTATATTCCCACCCTTTAAACCTTGGAATAAAAATAAAAAAGTCATGTGTAAATAAGAATCCTGGGAATAAAAAATGCCTTGGAATAATTTTTTTAAACTTAAACAAACATGGGAATGTTGCATTCCCATGGCCATATTCCTGGGAATCTTTTTTACAACCTTGAAACAAACACACCCTTGTATAATATTTGTAAAAATTTGTATAATATAATTCTCAAATAAATTATTTCATTTATTTATTACAACATTTGTAAATTATTATATAATATAATTCTTAAATAAACTAGTGTTTTTATTTATTACAACATATAATCTGAACGGTTGTAAAAACACCAAGTGTCAAATTTTGGTGCAAGTAGCACTACAAAACATAGAACCACACAAGTCACATTCATTTTTCTCTCCCATCCCATCATCCACCGCCAATCTGTTTACTATAAATAATTAATTAAAAGAAATTTTATAATAAAAAATAAACTAAAAAAAAATTTATAATTAGAAAATGAGGTAGTATTAGTTTCCAACAAAGATACTTTATACATTATCCATCAACTAAATCTTCACATGAATTTATTAATCATAAAAGGAATGTCTTTAACATAACAAAAATGAAAAGAATAAAAAAGTAAGGTGAAAAGGAAAAGACATGTAAATTGTGACATAAAGACACTAAGAAACAGCCACTGTCCTTATATGCATACATTTCCATCATCTAATCCATATCATAAAATCCATTCACTATTATTCCCATTCATCACAGCCTGTAACACCAACAATTTTTTGTTCTTCAAAGAAACCAACAATTTTTAAGATAACTTAAAATATTTTTGGTTTTGATTCAAAGTTAAAGTTACTTTCCTTTTACAACAGTTCATACATTCTGTGAATCTGGTTTTTTTTCCATTCAGCATGTGGGAATCTGAGAGTGATTCAGCTGCTAGACACAAATATGGAGATGGAATTCTCACTTCAAACAAACTTAGTGTTAAGACTCAAGGATTTCTTCAAAGAGGTCACTCTTGGTATGTTAATTATATACAGCGGCGCAGTTTGTTGTCTGTTTGTCTGCTATTTCTGTATAATTTTGATTAGTAATGGTTTATTACATTTTGAAAAAGTTACTAAAAATCTAAAGTTTTTTTAATGCAGGTATGTTGCAACTGATATTCCAAGTGATTTTCTTGTTCAAATTGGAGAAGCTAATTTCCACTTACACAAGGTATCTTTCAATTCATTCAATCTATGATTTTCTTTTTTCGTGATTTTGAAGGTTAAATATGTTTTTAGTCTATACAAAATTCGGTGAACTTTCGAGTTTAGTCCTTGTTAAAAAATCGTAATTTTATAAAAAACAGTCGCCGTCGCGTAAAGGGTTTCGCGATTTCGGTCGATCCAGGTGTCGTGATACTGATTGCGGTGGTCATGGTGTAAATTATCTACAATTTGTTCTTTAATATAAAAAATGGTGATAACGTTATCGGTATCGGCATCTGTCAAAACTGTTTTGTCGCGGCCGTTTTCGCGATTGCGAACCATTTTTTTGTGCTACTATATGTTGAGTGTGATTTGTTGTTTTTGTTGTGAAAGTATCCTCTAATATCTCGAAGTGGGAAGATGAGTAGAATCATATACGAATCGCGCGAATCGGATGTGAATAAGGTAGTTATGAATGATATTCCGGGTGGATTTGAGGCATTTGAACTTGCGGCGAAGTTTTGTTATGGAATTGCTGTTGATTTAACGGCCGGAAATATCTCGGGACTAAGATGTTCGGCTGAGTATTTAGAAATGACAGAAGATTTAGAAGAAGGGAATCTTATATTCAAAACTGAAGCGTTTCTTAGCTATGTTGTTTTATCGTCGTGGAGAGATTCTATAGTGGTTTTGAAAAGCTGCGAAAAGCTTTCACCGTGGTCGGAGAATCTTCAAATCGTTCGAAGATGCAGCGAGTCGATTGCTTGGAAAGCTTGTGCTAATCCAAAAGGGATAAGGTGGTCTTACACTGGAAGAACATCGTCGAAAATTTCAAGTCCGAGATGGAATAGTAATAGTATTAATAATGATATGATGAAAGATGCAACGAGTCCGAGTAAGAATCAATTAGTTCCTCCGGATTGGTGGTTCGAAGATGTTTCGATTCTTAGGATTGATCATTTCGTTAGAGTCATTACTGCTATTAAGGTTAAGGGAATGCGATTTGAGTTAATCGGAGCTGCGATAATGCATTATGCAACTAAATGGCTACAAGGGTTGGTTAGCGAAACAACAATCACATTCGACGAAACAAGCAATTACGGTATTGGTAATAGTCTTAGTAGTAGTAGTGGTAGCAGTAGCGGTAGTAACTGGATTAAAGGCGGCGGTGGTGGACTTCATATGATTGTATCGGGCGGAACAAGAGACGAAACTTCAACTCTTCAAGCTAAAGAGCAAAGAATGATCATTGAGAGTCTCATAAGCATTATTCCTCCTCAGAAAGATACGGTTTCGTGCACTTTTCTTCTTAGGCTTCTGAGAATGGCAATCATGTTAAAAGTTGCACCTGCGTTGGTTACGGAATTAGAGAAAAGAGTCGGAATGCAATTCGAGCAAGCGACACTTTCTGATCTCTTGATTCCTTGTTATAACAAAGGAGAAACAATGATGTATGATGTCGATCTTGTTTTGAGGCTACTCGAGCATTTTCTTGTGCAAGAACAAACCGAAAGTTCTAGTCCAACAAGACACTCGATTTCCGAGAAACATTTAGGAAGTAACCTTAATGCAAAAGCAAGAGTAGCAAGACTTGTTGATAGCTATCTTACAGAAGTTTCAAGAGATCGAAACCTTTCATTGACGAAATTTCAAGTACTTGCTGAAGCTTTACCTGAATCGGCTAGAACCTGCGATGATGGTCTTTATAGAGCTATTGATTCCTATCTTAAGGTAAATATTTTCTGTTTCTAGAACATGTGATTTTGATTTCGATTTCTATGGTTGATGGATTTCTTAACGGTGAAGTTAACTAACAGGCACATCCGACGCTATCTGAGCATGAAAGGAAGCGACTCTGTCGCGTAATGGATTGTCAGAAACTCTCAATTGACGCATGCATGCACGCGGCACAAAACGAAAGGCTTCCGTTAAGAGTAGTTGTGCAAGTCCTATTCGCGGAACAGGTAAAGATAAGCACTGCACTATCCAATCCTTCTTTGAAAGATGTTGAAACCTTTACTCAACCAATGGTTACGAACCGAAAAACGCTACTCGAGGCGACTCCGCAGTCATTCCAAGAAGGATGGACAGCTGCTAAAAAAGATGTCAACACACTAAAATTTGAGCTGGAGAGCGTGAAAGCGAAGTATTTGGAGCTTCAAAACGATATGGAAAATTTGCAGAAACAGTTTGATAAGATGTTAAAGCAGAAGCAAAGTTCAGCTTGGAGTAGTGGTTGGAAGAAATTGAGCAAACTAACAAAGATGACAAGTGTGCAGAACCATGATCACGATATTTCGCCTCGGAGTAATAATCTAGCTTCTGCAGAACAGAACAGAAAGAGTACTAGAAGATGGAGAAATTCAATATCTTGATTCCTGTATGATGAGAAAATTTTCAGTTGATTTGCGATATTGTAATTTGAAGACAAGTCAATCACAAAAATGATTTTGTTTAAGTTATATGTAAAAATCTGTTGATTCTATGCTCTTTGTATTCATTTCCAAGGAACACATTCAATCAGAAAAAAGAGAGAATTATGTATCAGAATGTTTATAGATGAAAGTGTTATATTATGAGGATGAAATTAAGTAGCAAAACAAAGTTCATAAGTAGGGAAGAGAGAAGAAAGAGACAAGGCCTGTACTCCAAGATAAAATCATGTCATCATGCATAAATAAATATACGTTTAATAGAATGATAGAAATTTTGAATATTTTAGAATGATAGAAATTTTGATTTTTTTTTATTTAATATGTATTTGTTTCCGTTCGAAAACGAAAACTAGGAATGTTGGTGGTTGTATTCCATGTGGTGGTGTAGGCTATTCCGATGCAATTGTGCGGGGCGGACCTGCAAGTTAGTACTCCAATGTCCAAATTTGAGTGAATGGAAAAAGGGCGAGTGAATTATAAATAGAATCATACCCTTTTACTGCTCACGCGGTGGTTTATATACAATGAGCAACAATTGGACCTAAGCAATATTGGACTTGTGGCCGACCAAACACAATTGCCTCCAAGGCTTGCTGTGGCGTGATGTACGAGAAATCTTTCAAGAAACCGGGACGGGTATCCTTAGTCGGGATCTTATGTTTAGAAGTTAAAGAAATTAGGGGACATTTACATTAAATGCTAATTTCATCATTGAGACGTTTCACATGTTTTTCTTCACACAAGGCCCTAGACTCGTAGGTCGGGGCGTGATGCTTCCTCCTAGGGTGCTCGAGTGCACTCGAGTTCTGTTATATTTTCGAGGTGAGGTTTGACCCTTGATTTTTCATCTTTCTATTTTCTTTCATTTTCCAGCGTTGATTAATCCATCTTGCTTCATTATATAAAGATTAACTTGACTTTTCAAACAATTTTCATTCCTTCTTCCAACTGATACATACTGTTCCTTTTCAAATCCTTTCTTCTTTGCTAAGCTCCCATGACCTGATTTTGCTACCTGTCCTTTCTATTTGGATCCAATGTTCTTGATTCATCCTCATTTTCGAGTTTCTCTTTCTTCTAGTTGTTTCATCTATCCGCTTCTTTAATCATGTACCATTTATAGCCCCTTTTTCCCTTAATTTTGTTGCTTAGCTTTCTTGTCTTTACTATGGAAAATATAAAAAATATTCCTAAGAACAAATTGATGAGCCTAGTGATGGAGATTCTCCATTATCAGCAATATATGAAAATCCAAATTCCCCAAATTTTGATTCAGTATAAGTTAAATATGTCAACCCTATTTTTATTATACTTAGTGATAGTTCTGAGTCTGGTGACAGTTCTACAGAGAGTGGTGATGGACCCCTCACTGTTTCTACTAAGGGAATTACTGACAAATCTTTTAAAGAAGATGTAGAGGGAAATTTAAGCAGCCATGATTTAAGGGAGGTGATTATATGTCTTTCTTCCTCTATCAAATCTCACATGAATCTTGATGCTGCTATAGCAGCTTAAGATGAACAAAGAGCTCTTTTTTTGCCAGTACCTTTAGAGTTGCATATGGTCAGAATCCTAGTGATATAGAAATTAGAGATCATCTTACTTTTTCGGAGCAATAATGCAGTTTTTTACCAACATTACTTTTTTTAAGAGAGATGGGAAGCCATGGCTTGACAGAGACGTGTAGGTTCATCGGAGGCGGAAGATGCTCACTTGTACTGTTGGGTGGACATTGAAATGGAGGGGAGGGTCTCTTATTTTAATAGTGCTGAGAGTGGAGGAAGTTCATGTAGGAGTGGCATATTCCTCTGATACTAGAAAGAGGTTTGCAACTCTTTTAATGGGTGCTCCATCCCCTCTTATGAATGATTCTTTACTCGGTCGAAACTCAGTTACCTTTCATCGGGTTTGAGGAGGGGATACTAAGGTGCATGGAGATTTTCTCATCTACATCCAACAACCTAGGAATTCTTTAAAGTATATCAATACTTGGGAGTATCGGGACAAAGAACCACCCCTGGATCTCTTTTTTAATTTATTTTTTGTGCCACGCAACTTGAAGGATCCCCAATGTGGACAGGGGTTTTTCCCTCTTTATTCTGCATCCAAGATGTTGGACGTTTATATAGATGGTTGGAAGAATTTTAAGGATCATTTCTTTCTTATAACTCCTCGGACTCTAGCAGCCCATTCAATATTGTATAGGGTCCCTAAGGGAGAATCTACTGTGACCGGACCTCCTTCCTTTGCTCTAGTCAAATGTAAAGGGAAAATTTGAAAATGTCATGTCTGGAGCCATTTTATATGGGAATCACACAACCATTCAGTCATTTATGAATAAGGGTGGAAATAGGCTAGGCTAGGCTTTATAAGGTCTGGGCCTAGCCTATGATAAACTTAAAAGGCCTGAGTCTGGCCTTTGGCCTATCATAGACTCTTTTTTTGGCCTGACCTGGCCTTTTTAAAAGTTTGATCTGGCCTGAAATCCTATTTAAAAGCCTATTTCTCATTAAGATTTTCAATTATCCATATTACTTATGTTTTATAAGTCGGTCTATATATGTATATTTAGGCCGACATATTTAGTCTTTGTTCTAATATATATGCATATATAGGTCAACCTATTTAGCATTTTTGCTAATATATATGCATATATAGGTTACTCAATTTAGCTTATTTTTAATATACATGAAAATATATGTCGGCCTATAAGGCTTCATAGGCTTTTTTAATAGCCTGAACCTGGCCTATTTAATTAAATAGGCTTTTGAAAAAGCCTAAGCCTGCCCTTTTTGTTAAATAAGTCTGGTCTGACCTAGCCTTAAGTAGGCTAAGCCATATGCCCTTGTAGACTGGCCTGTCCTATTCCCATCCCTACTTATGAAAAGCTGGCCCCATGAGAGGTGCGAATGAAGGAGGACTTTATAGCCTTCAAGAAATACTTGGGTTTTAAAGAGGGTATATGTACTTCAGATGTGGAACCTTCTATGAAGGAAAGACGAGTTATCAACACTTGGACAGTAGTGGACGCGAATGATAACCAGGAAAGGAAGAAATCTTTGGAGAGAGGAGACAATTTGTTTCTACACTTGCTTTTAGTATTCCTTTGATGTTTGCTAATTATTCTTACTTTATTTTGTTGATACCATGGTACTTGTCAGAAATATTTTTCTAGGAAAAAGGCCAAGTCGATGGCTACTGCACTCTAGACTCCTCTTCCCACTCTGATTTCTACTCAAGTAGAGCTGATGATTGACCAACGCTCTAAAAACATCGATGTATTTACCATTGCTCATAATTATCCAGTTCCTCCTATAACAGGATGAAAGGTGGAGCAAAATGTCCATTGACCAGTTGTTTGCAACGGTTGGTGGAAATAATAAGTGAAGTCAGGATAAAAAATTAATAGAGTAAGAAGGTTCGAACAAGAGGTCCAAATCATTTGGTTATGGCACTGCAGGGATTAGTCTTATCGGTCCTAAATTCCTCCTCCCAAGCTTCCAACCATCTCCCCTTCTTAGGTTCCTCGGTCTTCCCATGATGTATGTGCTTTTGTATTAAGGACTTTCCTACACTAGTAAATTAAAGCAGATAACAGAGATCTTCTTCCACATGTTTTATGGTGCTTCCTTGATAACTCTGGAAGTTGTTGGTCGAGGGGAAATACTTGTTCCAAGCAACCCCTCTAAAGTTAAGGATCAATGGAGGAATAATTATGAGGCTGCTAACAATGAGCAGATCTAGATTCAAGAGAAGGCATCCAAGCACTAGAAAGAGGTGGAGAGGCTACAAAAAGAAGTAGATAAGTTGTCTAGTCCCCAAGAGGAAGTGGATGCCTGCGGTACTCCTTCTGACATGGTTATCAAGGTCTCCAGTCTATAGGGGTATCTGGATGATAAAGAGAAAGCCCTTGAAAAGAGAAGACTTTTGAGGAGACATTGTCATCCTGGGTTACTGTAGCCGAGGAAGCTTTGGGGGAAGGAGAGTAAAGCCCATAAGGATCATATGGCTCCATTGAAGAAGGAATGTGATGAGGTCGTTGGTGAAAGTATCAAAGAAGTCTTTGATCCTTTCAAGAACATTTGTGACCAAGTGTAGGTGTTGTTCTTGTTCATCCAGTTTCTCGACTGTAGATGCACCCCCATAAGAAGGTTGTTGACGTGGAGATTGTCAGCGACCAGGATGAGACTGAGGAGGAAAATAAGTGATTTTGTAATCTTTTGATGTCTTTGAGGCTTTTTGTAATTTACGTCAAGCAAGATTTTACTTCACGATAATTTATTTTTTTTCTCTTTGGTTTGGTGTGTTTCCCCGCTTTCTCTGTTTCACCGCTTATTGGCCCATAATTTTGTTTCATTGTTTATTCGCCTACGATTTTGTTTCATTATTTATTCGCATACGATTTTTCATCGTTTATTTTTACTTGTCCTTTTCTTGGAATTTTTCGTAAGCTTCAATATCGGCGAGGACCGTTTCCAACATACGATTGTGTCTTCTTCCTTGCCCCTAGGTTTTAGCCTTATTCAAGTTTTGTATATTGTGAGCTTCACCACCTATTCTTTGAAGTGGCTAGCTACCAAGAGGGGGTGCGCCAACATGATTTTGCGTGCCATAACTGCCTTGCACTATGCTTTCTTTAACAAATATTAAAACACTCCCACTAAAGAACATTGTACTTTCATATTGGAATATTACCCAAGAGTGTGGATAATTACAATCTTTTCTAGAACTTTGGAATACTTAGCTATAAAACTATTTATGTTTTGTAGTATTCCACATCCTAGGGATGAACTCCTCAACTCTAGAGTGTAAGCTCCACTTTCTGTGTTGGTCTTGATCATGTATAGTCCTTTCCAGTTGGCTTCGAGTTACTCGTTTATAGAGTTCATCCTTCTGATGTCAGCCTGCCTTAACACAAGATCGCAGAAAGGAGAAAAGCTTGAAATGGGCAAGATCGAGACAAAGAAAAGGAAAAGAAAATGAACTTATAAGCACTAGGGACGAAATCAAACCATAGCGAGATAACTAGCAACAAACCTCGCTTCAACCTAACTGAAACACTAAGACACTCACACAAGACTTCAACCTTATGAACGAAGAAGACGAGTGAGATCACCACCATATATATATATATATATATATATATATATATATATATATATATATATATATATATATATATATATATATATATATATATCCTTTCACACATTAGAAGATATCTAATGAATAAAATAAAAAATCATAATAATAATAATAATAATAATAATAATAATAATAATAATAATAATAATAATAATTTAAATAAACATGTTAATTGACACGGTTTATTCTCACCTACCTATAAGCATGTTATTAGACACTACTTATTCTCATCTACCTATAAATTCAATTGTCATGTGACATGGCAAGAGATTTTCACATTATATAGATTAAAATCTAAATTTTAAATTTTAAAATTTCAATCACATAATCTTAATCAAACGACTACCAATATATTAACCTTATAAGTGTTACCTACATCGCCAATTATCCATATCAATTTTAGTTTAGTTTTATTGATAGTGAAAATGAATGATAAGATATGTCTCTAAAGTCTATATGGTCATCTCAATGTCAAATGCTTCATAATTGCAACTTATGTTTGCTAAAGACACGACACACACTTTTTCTTTTATTTATTTATTTTGGTATTGTTTTATTCTTAAATTCTAGGAGCAGTATTTATCTAGAAATAACCAAATCAAATGTGGAAAATTTGTTTCAAGTATAGTTGGAGTCTTCTTATTTAGAAAAGTTAATTTTTTTTCATTTTAATTACTTATATTTTTGTCTTCTATTTTCTCTATGACTAAAGTTTTTTTTTTTTTTTGGTACTTAATTTTTAAGAAAATAGACATTTTGTTTCCATAATTTATTAGTGTACTTGTGAGTAAATATGTTTTAGTGCCACAATTTTATAAAACAATACAAATTTTCTAAGTCAGTTTCAAATTGAATTCTTATTATATTACTAATTTCTATGAAATGTCATAAAACAATAGCTCACCATAACACCTACTCCCTTCCTAATAAAATATAATTTTTTTGATATATAGTTTAACAAAATATAATCAAAAGTTGATTTTTTATATACTATATTTATTGATAATATAGCAAAAATACTTTTATTTTAATTCAATAAATTATATTAATTGAAACAAGATTTAATAAATCTAAAAAAATACTTAAATAAGATAGTAAAAAATCTCTTCCACCACTTAATAGATTTTTTTTTTTGAATCCAATCCTTAAAATATGATCAAACTTGTATTTTAAACTTTTAAATATTAAGAATCAAAATTTTTGGAGATATCTGAACCACATACCTCAAAGTTTAAGGTTCTTGAGAAACCAAAATTCATCATTCTAAAGTCCAAGATTATGAAGGATTTAGAATCAAAGGCTAAGAACTATTCAAGACCTAAAAGTTTTAAATCAAAAGTCTTGAATAATCTCAATCCTCACTACCTAAAGGCTAAGGTACAAGGTTAGAAGATATTTTTCACAACTAACCCCAAATGATTCATCAGATTATGGATAGCCCGAAATTGTTTTTTCTACATATATGCTTAAAGTGAGGAGCAAAACAGCAGTCGTGGTACCTGGACAGTGGCTGCTCACGACATATGACACAAGAAAAGCATATGGTCCAAACCCCCACTCTAAAAGAGTGAAGAAATATTCAATTTGGAGGAAACCATAAAGGCAAGATCATTGGTATGGGTTCTATTGGTAACCCCTCTATCTCTATCAATAATGTTTGGCTTGAAGATGGACTTAAACATGACCACCTACTTAGCATTAGTCAATTTTGTGACAGTAGTTATGAAGTGATGTTTAATAAGAACATATGTACATTCATTAATATTTCGAACAAGTCTATAGTGTTCAAAGGTAAGATATTTCTGACAAGTTTATATTGTTGAAAGGTAAAAGTAAAGATAATGTCTATAATTTTTTTTGAATTGGCTGATTGATAGGTGCCAAAATATCGATATTTTGAGTATATATTTGTGGCACTTATCGATTCTATTCTTATGGTTTTTGTAATAAAATTCTAACTTTTGTGTAAATATGTGCATAATTGTGTTTTTGATTCATTTTTATACCAATTAATAGTTTTCCATTCATTTTATAGGTATTCATCCATATTTGGAGCATTGAGTAATAATGACCAAAGGTTACGCTTCAAGAATGCAAATTTTACCAATTCATCAAAGAATAAGGCTCAAAATAAGGATGATAAAAATTATCAATTAGGTTGTCATTTAGTCATTGTTAGATAGAGCATTGAATAAGCTTTTCAATACTTTGAACCGGGCGCAATTCGGAGTTATGGTTCTCAAGTTACGGCGAAAACAAAATTTGGTTTTTTCTGCTACCCGCTTAGCGAGATCAAGCACGCCAAGCGAGATTTCTTGATATAGAAGCTCGTTAAAAGGGGGAAATCACATTTTTTAGGTTATGTTTTGGGGTATTTGTTCCCAACTCATCAAACGTTCATTCTTAGGGTAGATTAGGTTAGAAAACAACTATGGAGCTTGCATTTGGGTGATTGGAGGTGGATTGAGCGTCGAACGGATCTGACAAACCGGGAGATTTTCGATTCATTTCTCTTCCTCTTTGTGTTTTCTCTTATAGTTGGGTTTTGTGTATGTATTTACTTTGAACTCATGTATATTTGTCGTCCATGGCGTTATATAAAACTTGCTTTATAAATCTGTGTTGGTTGTTGTCTTAGATTTTTGTTTTGTGCTTGGGATTTGGGTTGCTTTAGAGATAAAATTCTTGAATCCTTATCTTGGATGATTATCTGTTAGTTTCTGAACTCTATAGATATATTTAGAGCTAACAATCACTGTGGGTATCAGTACTTAATGCTTTTGTGTTTGAGCGGCGCGCGAGAGATCGTCGACGCGAGAATACGGATGTTCTCGCGACTTTGCGTTAGAGATAACCTTAGTTGTGAATTGTCTCGTAGGTGCTTCAGAGATGAACACTTATGTGAGAGATACGTGATAACATAGACGAATATCGTGGATTAAGTATAATTAGTCGACAAGTTTAAGTTTGTAAGAAGTAGATCATATGTAAAGCTTGATAAGTCTTATTTTTTCGAAGAATGAATTCTTTTCTGTTCATATATTTTACTTTTCCATTCTTATACTTTTGTCATTCAAACCCAATTTCGAAACCGTAGAAACTATTGAATGGAATTCTCACCATCTTTGTGGACTCGATAAATCCCGGATAAATATTTCCAAAACATTTGTTGTTTGCCGCTATGCATGCTTCAACAAAATGGCGTCGTTGCTGGGGATGGTTGCTTGAATTGCATCGCAATAGTTTCCGTGGTTTTGAGATTTGTATATAACGTATATATTGTACATTTTCACTTATATATATATATATATATATATATGTATTTACTTGTACATGTTTACTTGTTTATATTCACCATATAAATTTATTTGTATATGTTACATATAAGTATACTTTTTTTGGTGAACGTTGGTGAAGCATGTTGATCTAGGATTAACTCTTTAATTACAAGTCTTCACTTTTCAACTTGCGTATTCAACATTCACCAATTTTTCTCTTTTTGTATTATATGTGTTCCATGTTTGTATATATGTGTTTGTTCATGTACATATTTGTATCTGTGTGTTTTCTTTTAAGTTTGTATAATTGTTGTATATATTTGTACATGTAACGTTTATTGAGTGTTTGGTTAGGACACTTTCTTTTGGCTTGTGCGGTGAGACGTCGCCATGGCATGACGGGAGGAAGCTACTTTCCAAACACCGAAACAATAAAGGTGTCGAGCTAACAACGTAAAACAAGCGCTTGTTGGGAGGCACCCCAACGGTTGTAAAATTTTGTTTATTTTTATGTTTAAAGGGTATTTAGGTGAAGTGGAGAGGGCTGGAACACCTAATTCTGTTATGGTTTTTCTGAATTTTACTGTCATTGCTTAGCGAGCACAACAAAATTTTCTTTTCTTGCTTTGTACCAGCAGTGTTCCAATTCTACTTGGTTCCATTCTGTTTCCCACTCTCACCAAGGATATTTAGCAGTAGATAATAGTTTTGTTTTTCTAATTCTTTTGTTGGTTGTTTGGATTCAAATTTTATTCGTTAATTCGAAGATTTTTTAGGTGATTTTTCAAAGATTGAGTGTTTCAACTTACGGATGTATGGTAGGATATTGTTTTTGAAATTTTATCATTCAAGGTACTCATTTATCGCTTTCTATAGCATAACATGTTTAGGAAACTTTTCATTTGTACAATTACCATACCATTCATTATTTTGCATTACTTGCTTGTTGATTGAATGACTTTAGTTCCCAAACCATAAATGTGAAGAAGCTTTCCATTGTTTACATATGATGGAGGCCACGATATTTGTTTTAACTGGATTTTATTATGCTTAATCTTTTGTTTATGTTGATTTTATAGAAGCATGAAAAGGATCAAGGCATTTTGTTTCATTTTGAGCACAACCATCATAATCAAATATGCAATTCACCTTGTGAGTGTGTGATCATTTGTCAACCCTTTTGAGCCTTTTTGTCAATGTCCATGTTGTTTTTTCTAAATGCTTATCTTTGAGTATTTAGTTTTCCTTTTTGCATGGATGTTGATTCTTTTTTCTTGAACCCTCAACTTTGTGTTGTTGTATGAATTTTTACCTTGCCTTAAAAAGTAGGGAGTATTCACATGATGATGTGGTTGAATTCAAGTTGGGGAGAAAAATGGTTTCTATTTATGTGGTTGTTGCTATGAGGTTGAAAAAAAAGAAAAAGAAAAAAATGTGAAAAGAAAAGAAAAAGAAAGAAAAAAATGAAAAAGTTTTGAAAAACAAAAAGAAAAGAGAAGCGAATAATTGTGCTAATAAGTTGTATGTATTGGTTTGAGAAACTTATGGTTAAGGAAGAAGTTTAATCGGAATTTTGTTGTTTGAATCTTTGGTGGATTGATCACTCCCTTAGGTTTAGGTAAGTTTTTGTTTCGATTAGCCTTAGGACTTATCCTTTGTTTGTTAACCAAGTCACATTACAACCTTGAAAATCCCTTGTGATTCTTGCTTTTGTAATTTCAATGTGATATTTAGATGAATGCATAATTTAATCTTTTGTTTGCAAGATTGTTGGATGAGTGTTAAAAGTCCTTCACCTTTGTGTGTTCTTCATCTTTTCCTAGGCGTGACTCACGACGTGAGCATGCATTGTTTTAGAATGTTTTGCATGATTTTTGTACTTAGGATTCGTTTCATTTACATGTTATCGTTGTAGGATAGTGGTAAGTATTTACTTTCTTTATACGTTTTTGTATTGAGCCATACATTTGTTTTTTATTTTCAAAACTTGTTGATTCACAATTCTTTGGTTTATCACTTTTGATTCTTTGATTTATTTGACATTGTTTGAGGACAAACAAAGTTTCAAGTTGATGAGAGTTTGATAAGTGCCAAAATATTGATATTTTGGGTATATATTTGTGGCACTTATCGATTCTATTCTTATGGTTTTTGTAATAAAATCCTAACTTTTATGTAAATATGTGCATACTTGTGTTTTTTATTCATTTTTATACCAATTAATAGTTTTCCATTCATTTTATAGGTATTCATGCATATTTGGAGCATTGAGAAATAAAGACCAAAGGTTAAGCTTCAAGAATGCAAAATTTATCAATTCATCAAAGAATAAGGCTCAAAATAAGGATGATAAAAAAATCATCAATTTGGTTGTCATTTAGTCATTGTTAGATAGAGCATTGAATAAGCTTTTCAACACTTCGAACCAGACGCAGTTCGGAGTTACGGTTCTCAAGTTATGGAGAAAACAAAATTTGGTTTTTTCTGCTACCCGTTTAGCGAGATCAAGCTCGCTAAGCGAGATTTCCTGATATAGCAGCTCGTTAAAAGGGGGGAAATCATATTTTTTTAGGTTATGTTTTGGGGTATTTTTTCCCAACTCATCAAACCATCATTCTTAGGGTAGATTAGGTTAGAAAACAACGATGGAGCTTACATTTGGATGATTGGAGGTGGATTAAGCGTCGAACGGAGCTGACTAACCGAGAGATTTTCGGATCATTTCTCTTCCTCTTTGTGTTTTCTCTTATAGTTGAGTTTTGTGTATGTATTTACTTTAAACTCATGTATATTTGTCGTCCATGGCGTTATATAAAACTTGCTTTATAAATCTGTGTTGATTGTTGTCTTAGATTTTTGCTTTGTGCTTGGGATTTGGGTTGCTTTAGAGATAAACTTCTTGAATCCTTATCTAGGATGATTATCTGTTGGTTTCTGAACTCTAGAGAAATATTTAGAGCTAACAATCACTGTGGACATCTGTACTTAATGCTTTCGTGTTTGAGCGGCGCGCGAGAGATCGTCGACGCGAGAATACGGATGTTCTCGTGACTTTGCGTTAGAGATAACCTTAGTTGTGAATTGTCTCGTAGGTGCTTCAGAGATGAACATTTATGTGAGAGATATGTGATAACATAGACGAATATCGTGGATTGAGTATAATTGGTCGACAAGTTTAAGTTTGTAAGAAGTAGGTCATATGTAAAGCTTGATAAGTCTTATTTTTCCGAAGAATGAATTCTTTTCTGTTCATATATTTTACTCTTCCGTTCTTATACTTTTGTCATTCAAACCCAATTTTGAAACCGTAGAAACGGTTGAATGGCATTCTCATCATCTCTGTGGACACGATAAACCCGAGATATATATTTTCAAAACTTTTGTTGTTTGCCGCTATGCCTGCTTCAACACTGGTCATAATGTGATTTGCCTTATATCAATGAGTGATGAAAAATGACTCTGGCTCAGAAGGCCAGGTCATGCTAACTGGAGATTAATCTCTAATCTTTACAAGTTGAAACTTTTTAATGGTTTTTTGGACCTTAATTATCATTCAGATGCTCTTTTTGGTGCATGTCAAGTAGGAAAAATCTCTAAAACCTCTTTTAAACCAAAGAACATTGTCTCTACCTCTAGACCCTTAAAGCTGCTTCACATTAATTTGTTTGGTCATGTTAATACTGCAACAATCAATGGGAAGAAATATGAACTAGTCATAGTTGATGACTACAGTAGATGGACTTGGGTTAAATTCCTTAGATCCAAAGATGAATCATATGATGTGTTCAGCATCTTCTACATACAAGTACAAAATGGAAAAGAATAAAAAAAATCTTGAATATCTGAAGTGATCATGAGAAAGAATTTGAAAATGAACCATTTGAAACTTTTTGTGAAAAACTTGGAATTCTCCATGAGTTCTTTTCTCCTAAAACTACACAACAAAATGGAGTTGTAGAAAGAATATATCTTTACAAGAAATGGCTAGAACCATGATCCATGAAAATAATTTTCCAAAGTACTTGTGGGAAGAAGCTGCCACACAACATGTTATGTTCATAACACAATCTATATTAGACCTATTCTGAACAAAAATCATATGACCTTTTCAAGGGAAGAAAGCCAAGCATTTCTTATATTCATTAGTTTGGATGTACATGTTACATTCTGAACAACAAAGTCTATCATAAGAAATTTGATGCGAAATCTCAGAAGGATATCTTCTTATGATACTCTGAACGCTCAAAGACATATAGAGTGTATAATTGTGATACTAGAATGGTTGAAGATTCAAAATACATGTCAAATTTGATGGCAAAGAGTCTAACACGAAACTGTCAGAGCTTGTTAAGAATTTTTCAGAATAGAAGGAATCTGGAGACACCCCTAACACTAGTTGCTCCATAGTTTTTCAACCTATGGTGGTTAACTATTTAGAAACTACTTAACCCTGAGAAGTTTTATGCTTAGAAGTTGTTCAACTGTCAAAAGATGGTTGTCCAGAAGATGATTTAACTTCTGAAGCTCATCTAGATGAAAAAGCTACTGAATAAGCTCATGATTGTTCATAAGATATAACAAAGTCCAAGACCTCCTTCGAGTATAAGCTTTCATATCCATAAAAGTTAATCATTGGAAATGAGGATAGTACTGGGAATAAAAGATATGTATTCAGAGGATAACACTCTATGCTAGGACTTATCTCCATGATTGAACCCACTTCTATTGATGAATCACTATCAGATAATGGATAGATTATGGTGATGCAAGAAGAGCTGAACCAGTTTCAATGGAATGATGTTTAGGATCTAGTACCCCAAACCTCATCAGAAGAACATTATTGGAAGAAAATGGATCTTCATAAACAAGCTAAATGAACAAGGAGAAGTGGTGAGGAATAAAGCAAGATTGGTATTTGAAGGCTACAGCTGACAAGAAGGTATATATTTCTTTGAAACCTTTACACCTGTTGCAAGGTTAGAGGAAATCAGACTACTCCTTTCTTATGCTACTAATCGTAATATTATCTTATATCAAATGGATGGTAATATCAAATTTTTAAATGGTGTAATTTCTGAAGAAGAGTATGTCAAGCAACCTTCTGGATTTAAGGATTCTATCCATCTAGAATATGTTTTTAAACTTAAGAAATCTCTCTATGGCCTCAAACAAGCTCCTAGAGCTTGGTATGAAAGATTGAGAAGTTTTCTGTTAGAAAATGGTTTTAAAAGGGGTCAAGTAGACACTACACTATTCAGAAATGTAACAGCCCGAATTTTATTAATTGGCTAATTAAATTAAATAAGGATTTATTTACTTAATTTGGACGAAGTTTAATAATTAATTGGATCGTCGGTATTATTGAGAAAACGTGTTCGAATTATTAAGTAAAGTTAGGTTTTATTCGGTTAATCGAAGAATTAATAAAGTGGAGTATGTTGGAGAAATAATATTAGAAAATATTAATATTGGATTTTATTTATTTGAGGTAAAGTCGGACTTAATTGTATTAATCGGAAAATAATATTAAGGATAATAATATTATTGTTGGAGCATATTATTTATTGGACTATTCTATTTTATCGAATTAGGCCTAACTAGTTAGAATGTAGAATTAGGTGGGTTAAGCCCATAAGAATAAAGATAGTAAGGGTTGGAGAAGAGAAAAATCATTTTCATTTGTTCTTTGGCAAGAGAAGAGAAAGGAGAGAAAGGAGATTAAGAGAGGAGAAGAACATAAGCCAGAGTTTCAAGAAATCAAAGAGGTAATGGGGGAATCCTTATTATTATGGGTTAGTATGATTGAGTCAATAGGTAGATTAACATGATTTAGGGATTTTGTTCTTCAATTTTCAGGTTTTGACATGTTAAATTTTGTTAAAAATCCATAAAATTTGTGTTAGAAACAAATTGAGAAATTGAGAAATAAATTGAGAACTCATCTTGATATTTTACATATTGGATATGTCAATTGGTATCTACTGTGCATATCGAATCTAAATTGTCATGGGTTCCTGTAGTTAAAAATAATAGTATTAGAATTTCTCTGTCAACTATTGACACCTATTTCATTTTTTATTGGGAATTCATTTGTTGAAAATAGTAGTATTTTACCTGTTACTTTTAGTTTTTCAAAAGTTACAACAATGAACTAATTTCAATGCTGTTATATATTAATGCTGATATATATTGATGAAGGAAATGCACTTACAGTAAAATCAATGCAACGGTATTAGTTAGATATAAAACTAAACATTTTAAAAAATATGTATAGATTTAATTTGAGTTATTGTTAATTATGTCAAAATTTGTCCATTGAGTAATTTAAAATACTTTAAAATATTTTAGAGTCATAGTTTTATTTATTTATTTTGTGTAAGTCTGATATGTTTAAAGTTGTCAGAGTTTCTTTCGAGTTGTTTAGAGTTAAATATGATGATCTGAAAAAATAAAATTAAAGGTATTTGACTCCTTAGAGTTATTTTATTATTACTTGAGTCAGACCGTTAGCCGATTAAATTCATCAGTGTTAGTCTTATATGTTTAGATTTGTCAATTTATGATGTCGATGTTTGCATTCTCGTTAGCCGTTTGAAACGTTAGAAAGATAGCGTGATATTCTTTTCAATAAAAAATAGTTTTATTGGCAGTAAGTGATATTAATTGATGATTAATAGTTGTATTAATTGCATTGAGCCGATTTAATTGGATTATGTTCGGACTTGGATCGATTATTTGGTTTATCGGTAAATTGAGGTATTTTGTGAAATAGACCGAATTTGTATTTTGGTTTGAATATTTTTGTTGAGAATAAAATATTGCTATGCTCATTAAGTTATTTTGCGAGTGTTTGTGGTGTCGTTTTCTTTTACCTCCCCGTTTCACTTGGGAGGACGGCACGCTAAACCCTTCACGCGAAATTTGGAAGGAGAATGCGCCCGTGGTGGGATGAATTTTATTTCAGTTCTTCCTACGATATCACACGAACTTTCTTATTTGTCCTACGAGTAGGAAAGGGGAAAAAAGATCTCAACTAAACCCTAGGAGTTTGCTAAGTGTGGGGATTTCACCTAGACTAGAAATTCTGGAGTCCGGGGGGTCGGTTATACATAGGGAAGTGTTTAAACACCCTACATATCTGTAGTACTCTACAGGAACCTTCTCTGTGTCATTGTGATTGTGTTTGCTGCTAATGATTGGGAAAGTTTCTCCTTTGTGTTAGGAGAGAGAATTGAATTGATGTAAAAGAAAGACAGACAGATAGACAGACTGACTATTTTTGGTATTTTATTAGCTCGCTGAGATTCCTTGTGAACCTCATGCCTACATATCCCTAGTGGAAGTCAGAGCTTAATGTAGTTCGGGGAACTAACTAGGGAAATTACTTGTTTTTGGTGCCTTGCTTGAAGCTCAAGGTTGAAGCTTGGAATTAAATCTCTGTTTACAGTAAAGAGACATGAAATCATCTCTACAGAGAGGTATTTGTACTATTCTACCACAAACATTTAAAAGTGACAGAAAAGCTAAAAAAAAGATGTTTCATTAAGAGGGGAGTCTACTTGGTTGATCAAGTATGACAGCCATCGTGCCTCTAAAATGAAAGAAAGATGCTCATCCAAATTAGGGAAAGTGTACAAGTCTGGGGATGTGCCAGAGCATGTCTTTCAGAGTCCTAAATGGGAGACTTTGAATGAAATTGAAATTGAAATGTTTGTTTGTTTGAATGTGGTAGAGTAGTAAAAATATCTCTCTATAGAGATAAGCTATGTCTATCTACTGTATAAAAGATTTGACTTTAGCTGGCTTGTATGAGGCCCAAGCTTGAGGCTTTTTGATTGATTTATTAATATTATTGACTCTGGGAGATGACTCCACTGGGGATTAATTACAGGGTATTTTTGTGTTCTGTACAAAGCCCAGAATTGAGGCTGACTCTGTTTGGGGAGACTCTATTCGTGTGCCTTGTACAAAGCCCAAGATTGTGGCTAACTGTTGAGGATAATTGAATGAATGACTCTATTTTATGTGCCTTGTACAAAGCCCAAGGTTGTGGCTGACTCTAGCTAAGGAAAACATTATTTTCTTCCTTGTACAAAGCCCAAGGTTGTGGCAGACTCTTAAATAAACTGAGTATGGATGACTCTATGGGGAAAAGATCCTAGGTGTTAGGAATCTTTGACACATGAAAATATGGTTTATCTGCCTTGTACAAAGCCCAAGGTTGTGGCTACTGAGTGATGAAGAACTCACTGGGGAGACTCTATTATCTGCCTTGTACAATGCCCAAGGTTGAGGCTGACTCTTGACAGGGGAGTTTTATTGTTTGGTGCCTTGTATGAAGCCCAAGGTTGAGGCTAACTATTTTTGTTGGTTTTGACTCTACTGAGGAGATTTTATTTATTGAAAGACTGTTTTTCTTTGGAAGCTAACCCTTTCCAGGGATTTTGACTCAGCTGGAGAAATTATTTGGTAAAAGACTGACTTTATCATGTTTTTTGGAGGCTGACCCTTTCCAGGGGTTTTGACTCTTTTGGGGAAATTATCTCCTAAGAGAAATGAATCTTTATTTATTGACATTTTTAATAATTGACTTTGGAGGCTAACCCTTTCCAGGGATTTTGTTGAAATGATAGAATGTGTGGAAGCTAACCCTTTCCAGGGAATTTTATTGAAATGATGGATTGATTTGGAGGCTAACCCTTTCCAGGGGTTTTTTATTAACATGAAGGAATGTGTGGAAGCTAACCCTTTCCAGGGATTTTGTTGAAAAGGAGGTTGATTTTAATTGACTTTGGAGGCTAACCCTTTCCAGGGATTTTATGAATGAAAAATGGATGGCAGAAAGATTATCTAATGGAGACTTCTTGTTTAAAGCCCAAGATGAAGGCTGACACATGCTGAGGAGAAAATAAACATAGATCCTAGACTCTGCTAAGGAAGATTGATGAAGATAAGGGTGACAGAGACTGTCCATGTCTCTCATTCCAAAAGGTGTACTCAATGCAAAATTGAGACAAACTTAGCTTGTTTAAAGTCTGGTTTAAATTGGAAGAAACTCACCAGGGTAGGCTAAAAGGTGACTAAAGACCTGTTCCTATGTTTATAAGAAATCTGATGGGTCCTTGTATACAAGCTCAAGAGGAAGCTGGAAGTGCTTTTAAGAAGCCTGTGGGTCCTTGTACAAAGCCCAAGAGGAGGCTAATCGAGGGTCCTTGTTATAGCACAAGAGAAAGCTATGTAGTTTTGAACTTATTTTGGCTCTAAGCAAATGGGTAAGAGGTTTCACCGGGAATAATTCCTCTTTGGGTGGATGTGTCCTATATTTGGATTCTAAGGTTTTTGCCAAAATGTTTCACCGGGAATAATTCATCTTGGGGGTTTGAACTACAGATCTCTAATTAGGAAAGAGCCTTCACCGGGAAGACATTCTCAATCCTAGGCCATATTCCTATAATATATATATATATGGTTTAACTGTCCTAGGGTTTATACTCAAACGTAGTTCTAAACTAATATATGCACAGTTTATATTTGACAGTAATTTAAATAAAGACTGTAAATTGAAAGCTTGTAAAGCCTAACCTGGATGGAGTGGAGGCCATTGAAGAAGTATGTACAGAGCCTCAACAGTAATTTTTGTTGTTTTGTTGATAACAGTTGAATATATATATGATAAACAGTTAATGGTTTTTGAAAACAGAAGAAGTGAAGATGGACAAAGGTCACATAGGTATCTGAAGAGTTTCACCGGGAATAATGCCCTTCAAATACCAGAAGAATGTTTTGAAAACAGAAAGAAGATTTTGAAAATACGGTTTTGAAAACAAGCTAAGAAGAGAAGGTTTTTGGGACTTACACTCTATTAGAGGCCCAGTACTTTACAGTACTGGTGTAAAAGCAATTTGAAAAATGATTTGGAATGATGCAAAGTTTTGTTGTTTGAAAACCCTAATCATTTGATTTTAATTAGAGATTGAAAAATAGTTTTGAGAATTGACAAAAGTCAACTTAATTAAAGTAAAAATAAAGATTTTTACTCAATTAAGACCTAAGCAAATAGGGTTTTATCATGGACTTTATTTACAAAATGATTAGGTTAAAACAAAGTGACATATGTATTTAAAGTATTTAAGAAAACACCTAAAACATACTATTTTTAAACCTAATAAAAATATATGAAATAAATGACATTTTTATGATTTTTTTGATTATTCATAAAATAGATATGTTAAATGACAAGTGTGTAAAAAATGAAGTGAAAATAAATTAATTTGATAGGTTAAATAATTATGTGAAGTTTGTGAGAAAAATGAAAGAAATTGGTGTTAAAAAAAATAGTTTTGGCCCTTGGAAGGTTTGAACCCACGCCCTCTAGGTCACTCACTCAAAATAATACCACTGGGCCAAGGCGCGCTTGGTGTTAGTAACTTGCACTCATTTGATTATGTTTCAAAACAAGTAGTAAATCTTTGAAAAATAAAAGAATCAAAAAGTCTGGGGCGAGGGGGATTCGAACCCCAGACTTTGGGCATGAGGAGACTAAGAGCGCATGTGTGGCCACTGGGGCAAATTATTCAGTCGTTTATAAAACGCCTATCACTCAAAATAAAATAAACTCTGCCCTGAGATTTGAAATTTGCGCGCCACCACCATTGTCATCTTCTTCCTCAAGCTCCAACGATTTGAATTTCTGAACTCCCTCAATTCTCAACCACTTGCTCTAAATTCACTCACGATTCTAAATATGTAACTAACATGTATTGATATTAACTACATCTAACTAATTTACCAGAAATCGTGAAGAACCCTAAAATTTCAAAATCAAATTAAATGACTATACTGAAAGATAAATGAATGATGATAGAGGGTTTTCACTCCTCTGATGATGCTGAACAAGATAGAATCGAGCTATTTCACAAAGAGTACTTAAATTAGAGAGGTGGGGTTCAGAAACTTACCTCTGAAAATGGAGGTCGTGAGGATGATGGAGAGCACCTGGGCTTGAATGAATGATCTCAATAGCTTCCCTGAGACTCAATGATGCTAACTGAATGCTTATTGTAGCCTGAATCCTTCTGAATTGTTCTATGGACCTCCCTCGATTTCAGCTTCAAGTGAACATGGAGGGTGTTGATTCTTGAGTTACAGATGAGCTGCAGCCATCTGGTTAGCTTCACTATGACCTGAGGAGTGTGCCTGGATGATTGGCTTGGCTCGGAACCTCCTGAATTACTCCATGGACCTCCAACTGCAAATGCTCCAAAGTGAGAGCAACAATGGTGTTCCTCCACTTACAGAAGTGATCCAGGTGCTTGGATCACCTCAAATGACCTCCCTTGAGATGTTAGAATGTTCACTTCCCAAAGATGAGCTCTGGTTTGAAGAAATCGATTCTTCTTGCCAAAGAACTTTGAAAAACAATGAACATGAGAAGAGAAAGAGAAAGCAAGGAATATGGTTGCTTTGGTGTGTTTTTGAATGAGGAATGCCTCTGTATTTATAGGCAAATGGATGCAGATCAATTGGCTGTGGTGAGCTTGCTTAGTGTAGTGAGTTTGGTTTCTTAGCCATGAAGAAATTCAAAGAATCTCCAAAATGCAATGATGCATTTTCGGGCTAGCTTCCCCTATCCATTGATTCTATCTGATCTTAGGGGACATTTCAGATGCAAAGTGAGCTCTAATTGGTTGATGAGAAGATTCCTTGGGTGATTCATCAATTTGCCATAAATTCACAAATGTAATCATTACATAATCACATGTTCTTGTTTTTAGAATCTTCTTCAATTCTTATGGCATGGTGAAAATGAATGCATGGCATGGTTTCAGATGTGTTATGGGTCGTGTAGAATCCATAAGAGAGGTTATTTGTACAAAATTTGCAAAGTCCAAAAGTGTCCATGACCTATAATTTTACTTCATGAGGCCAACTTTGAACAAGCATAACTCTTAGCTCAAATTGAATTTGGAGAAGGTTGAACACAATTTGGAAAGCCCTAAACATCTACTTTAAATCATTAGTTTATGTCTTCTTCAGAATCATTTGGGAAATTTGTGAAAAATGAGCCCAAAGTTGGATGAAAACTAGGTTAAAACACTTAGAAAAATTTCTAAGTGTTTATGACCTAAACTTCAAAATTTCCAAAACTTCATAAATGATTGATCTTTTGAAAAAAGTTCCTTTGTAAGATGTTGTTTTATTTTGCAAGATCTACAACTTTCATGTTGGAAGTTTTTTGAGTTGTGTAGGTGAAATTTTGAGTTCTCACCATGCCTTCAAAAACCCTAATTCCCGACTTTTTGCTCCTTGATGAATTTCTTTGAATTTCTTTGGTCAAATGACTTTAATATCCATATATTGATGATATTGATCTTTGAAAGTCATTTTTTGACCAAAAACCTTAAAAGTCAAAGGTGATCCCATACAGTTGACCTTTGCCTGACAAAGTGAATTTTTGGACTTTTGTGTAGAAACAAGATCTTATCCTCAAATGAATGATGTAAATGGATTATATTGAGGTAGTAGAGACTCTTGAATCATGTCTTGAGTTTTGGATTCATGCCCTGATTAAAAGTCAACTATCTTGGTGAATTAGGTCAAAACCCTAATTGTCGACCAGAGGACAATGATGAGTGTAGACTTTGAATTGAGGTGTAATGTCCAGTGGATCTTGTCATAAGAGTTATTTGAAGATGATTAATGTCTTTGAATGGTCTCTTTGGGCCTTTTAGGGTTTCCCAAAGGTGATCCCTGATTTTAGTCCTTGATAGGCTCCAAACCCTAGTCTGTTGATCTGAGTAATCCTGTGCTTAGATGACTGGGTGTCTTAATCAATCATAGGTGTAATAATGAGGCTTTTGAGTCTTATGATTGTATTAGAGACTAATCCCTCTATTGATTGATCCTTTGCCTGAGTTTTCTTGTCTTTGAACACCCTCGATTGAATGTCAGGCTGCTCTGGGTACTTGCTTTGACTTGATGAAAATCCTGAAGATATGTCATCTCAGGGGGGTCAAAAATTAGGGTATGACAGTGTTCTCTGTGGGTAGCCGTATGACGTGAATCCTAGTGATTAGATGATGTTTGTGAAAGCGTGTATTCATTTATATTTTGGCAAATGTGAATTAACATGAGATAGTATGATTACTAGTGTTAATTGAAATTTGTGTTCGTATTTGATAATTGGCCTATATATGTGAATAGTGTATTCGTTATGAATGTATATATATACAATTGGTGGATAATTCATAGAGTTGAATTATTGTGATATGCAGAATGTTAAGATGGTATAGATGATCTTAATTGCATATGTGTTGGTGATAATTATACATATATTCATAGCATAGTTTGCCTTGAGATAGAGGTGGTTTGCTTTGAAATAGAAACGATGGCTTGATCCTTGAGATGGATATAGAAGCGGTAAACTATATTTTTACGTTTGGTGGGCTTTGGTCTTGTTCGGATAGGAAGCGTGGCTTGGATTCTAGATATTGAATCAGAAAACGGTGAAACGTTGGGTTCACAATCGGTACCACATGCATAGAGTCACATGTCTTGCATTGAGTCACATTTGGTGTTATGTGATGTTTGAAAATATGCATTTATGTGATTGTTATGTGTGTATGAGATGTGATAATTGAATTTGATGATGTTTGGATACATAATATGGTGATAGATGTGAACATGTGAAAATGTGAAAATGATGGTTTGTGTACATATTTGGAATAATAGTATTGAATCCTTTTGAATATTATACTATTGAACTTTGTTGCATACTTGAACATGTGAAATATATTGGATAATACTATTTATATGTTTATGCGAGGTGTGATGAATTCATATGATTGTTAATTAAATCATTGTACTTTACTATACTTTCATCATAATGATTTGAATTTTTACCCTTCTGTTTGAATGTTGCCATTTGTTGGTAAAGTGCAGGTTCTGACGCTTAGTAGCTCGTGCGAGGTTTAGCCGGAGAGCGTCCGAGTTTGTTGGTTGTGTTATTTAGGTAGTGAGTCAATGCTTTGGTCATGTAACAGTGGGTTGAGATTAGTAGTGTTAAACTCATGTTTTGTTTTGGATATGTATTATGATATCATCTTGTGACATGTATGTTTTGTTATTCGTTGTTGAGAGGCCATAGTGCCGAATATCTTGGATATGACGTTATATTATCTTGTGGATTATTATTGAGATATGATTATGGTATGGGACATGATCATTTAAGAAATACATGAGTATTTATTATTTCCACTGTGAATGCATATTCTTGATGAATTATGACAAGTGAAAAGTGTTACCTTGATGACCAGGTGTAATTGTATAATTGTTGATGAATGATGTTGGTTTTTAAAAACTTTTAGTCTTTGAAAACGTCGTTGTGACGCCCCTTATTTGTATGCATGCTTATTCACTCTGATTATATTTTGAATATTTAGGGTATTAGAAAGGGGTGTTACATTAGTGGTATCAGATCATAGTCGACCAGTTGGTCAATAGTCGTTAATGTTTTCTAATCCTATTGTATTTGATTTGTGTATCTGACACGTCGATATTATTTGTCTGCTGGTCGTTGGATGTCTTAGGACAATGATTGCAGGAAGGAATGGCGTCGGTAATGTCGAGGCATTGACGAGGTTAGCTAGTGCGATTGGACAAGTGCCGAAGGAGAATGCTGGTAATGGAGGAAAGGATGATTTTCGTGCTTTTGGAGACTTTCAAAGGTACAATCCTCCTATCTTTGGAGGAAAGTATGGACCGGACAAAGCACAAGCATGGATGAGAGAAATTGAGAAGATCTTTCAAATCATGAATTGTACTGAGGTACATAAGGTACGGTTTGGTACTCACATGCTGACAGAAGGAGCTGAGGATTGGTGGAGTAATATTGTGCGAAGATTTGATGTGGAAGGTATTGAAGTTACTTGAACTCTTTTCCGTGATGCATTTTTGGAAAACTATTTTCTATAAGATGTGCGCGGAAAGAAAGAAGTGATATTTCTGGAGTTGAAACGAGGAAGAGGACAATACCGTGAAAACGTATGATAATACGAAGAAATAGAAATCTGATTTTGGCAAGAAGCCAAGTGGGGGAGGAGCTTATACTCCAATTAAGTGCTACAAGTGTGGCAAGCCGGTTCAGAAAATTGTTAATTGTGTAGTTGGTTCGGGTAGGATTTGCTACAGTTGTGGTGAGCAAGGACACAATTGTGCCATGTGTGACAAGCCAAAGAAGGAGCAAGTGAAAGGAAAAGTGTTTGCATTGTATGGTGTTGAGGCCACTGCTAGGGATGGGCTAATCCGAGGTACGTGCTTTATTAATGGTACACCTTTGATTGCTATTATGGATACTGGTGCAACACATTCTTTCATTTCTTTAGATTGCGCTATGAGATTGGATCTTGTTTTATCTGTTATGAGTAGAAGTATGGTTATTGATACACCTGCTATGGATTATGTGTCTACTTATTTTGTGTAATTGAATTATCTGTTGAGTATATTTGATAGAAATTTTATAATTGATTTAGTTTTTTTCGTTAGATCAATTTGATGAGAGTATTGGTATAAGCTGTTTAGAGGTAAATCGAGTAATTGCAATCTTAAGGGAGATTTTGGGCCTTAATGCTTTAGGTGATTTTGAGTACAAGTTCTGAAGGAACACTATTATAGTTTAGTAATGGAAGTTTATGTTCCATCATTATTGTCGGCTACTATTAACAAATTAAGGAACTGATCACCCTTAGTCTATTGTTGATAGGAGACGAAAACGTATTGGACGGGATAAACTTGTCTTAATAACTTAGTAGTGTATAAAGTAGCTAGAGAGGAGTTGAAGAGTCAACTTGAGGAGTTGTTTGAGAAGAGTTTCATTTGTTTGAGTGTGTAATCGTAAGGTGCATCTGTTTTGTCGATTAAGAAGAAAGAAGGTTCTATGAGATTATGTGTTTATTATAGGCAACTGAACAAAGTGACGATTAATAACAAGTATCCACTTCTGAGAATTGATGATTTGATGGATCAGTTGGTTGGAGCTTGTGTGTTTAGCAAGATTGATTTGAGGCCTGGGTATCATTAGATTCGTGTGAAGGCGAGGATATTCAGAAGATTGCTTTTCGGGCGAGGTATGGTCATTATGAGTATTCAGTTATGTCATTTGGTGTTCTAATAAAAAAGGGAAAGTGGTAGCTTATGCTTCAAGGCAACTTAAAGTTCATGAGAGGAATTATTCGATGCATGATTTAGAGTTGGCCGCCGTTGTGTTTGTGTTGAAGCTTTGGAGGCATTACTTGTTCGGATTAAGATTTGACATTTATAGTGATCACAAGAGTTTGAAGTATTTATTTGATAAATAAGAGTTGAACATGAGGCAACGAAGATGGTTGGAATTCTTGATAGATTATGATTTTGGTTTGAATTACCATTCTGAAAAAGCGAATGTTGTAGCCGATGCATTGAGTAGGAAATTATTGCATATGTCTATGTTGATGATTCGAGCGTTGGAATTGTTGGAACAATTTAGAGATTTGTTTGGTTGGTGAAACGACGTCTTCGTGTGTTAAGCTAGGTATGTTGAAGCTTACTAATGTTATTTTGGATGAGATGCGAGAAAGACAGAAATCCGATTTTGGTTTGGTTGATCGATTTACATTGATTAATCAAGGCAAAGGTGGTGACTGAAGGATAGAAAAACACTTAGAAAGGGGGGTTTGAATAAGTGTAGTCTTAAAAACATGAACGATAAAAATAAATTGCACAGTTATTTTTATCCTGGTTCGTTGTTAACTAAACTACTCCAGTCCACCCCCACGGAGTGATTTACCTCACCTGAGGATTTAATCCACTAATCGCAACAGATTACAATGGTTTTCCACTTAGTCCGCGACTAAGTCTTCTAGAGTATCCTGATCACAACCTGATCACTCCAGGAACAAATGCTTAGACACAAGCTAAGACTTTCTTAGAGTATCCTGACCACCACGTGATCACTCTAATTACAACTGCTTAGACACAAGCTAAGACTTCCTAGAGTATCCTGATCAACACTTGATCACTCTAGTTACTTACAAATTAATGTAATCAATTCTAAGAGTATTACAAATGCTTCTGAAAATCTATAATCACAACAGTGATATTTCTCTTAACGTTTAAGCTTAATCTCACTAATATATTACAACAGCAATGTAGTGAGCTTTGATGAAGATGAAGTTTCTGAGCTTTGAATTGAACAGCGTTTCAGCAAGTTAATATTCACAGAATTTGGTTCAGAGTTGTTAACCTTGCTTCTCATCAGAACTTCATATTTATAGGCGTTTGAGAAGATGACCGTTGGGCGCATTTAATGCTTTGCGTATTCCGTACAGCATTGCATTTAATGTTTCACGCTTTTGTCAACTACCTCGAGCCTTGTTCACGCTGTGTCTACTGACGTTGCCTTTAATAGCTTCCAACGTTCCTTTTGTCAGTCAGCGTAGCCTGCCACTTGTACTTTCTTCTAATCTGATGTTTGTGAATATAATATTTGAATATCATCAGAGTCAAACAGCTTGGTGCATAGCATCTTCTTGTCTTCTGACCTTGAAGTGCTTCTGAGCGTGATACCATGAGAACTTCAGTGCTTCTGCTTCTGACCTCAAGTTCTTCTGATGCTTCCATAGACCCATGTTCTGATTCTGCCTTGACCATCTTCTGATGTCTTGCCAGACCATGTTCTGATGTTGCATGCTGAACCTTCTGAGACAAAGCTTCTGAGCGCTGATTTGTGCATACTCTTTATATATTTCCTGAAATGGAAATTGCAATGTATTAGAGTACCACATTATCTCACACAAAATTCATATCCTTGTTATCATCAAAACTAAGAATATTGATCAGAACAAATCTTGTTCTAACAATCTCCCCCTTTTTTATGATGACAAAAACATATATAAATGATATGAATTTGCGACCAGAAAGAGCAGACGGCTAAAGACAAATTACACAGCTATAGCATAAGCATGTGAATATGTCTCCCCCTGAGATTAACAATCTCCCCCTGAAATAAATACTCGAAGAACTTTAATAATAAAAGACTTCCCTGATTATTTTGGTAGATACGATCACATAAGCTTCTGTCTTCTGATAATTCATAGCTTCTGACTTCTGCTTCCATTGGACAGCTTCAGAACTTGAATTTCTTTAGATCCCTAGAACACTCACAGCTTCTGATTCTTGCTTCCATTTAGGACAGCTTCAGAACTTGAATTTCTTTGATCTTCAGAACATTCACAGCTTCTGATTCCTGCTTCCTATTTAGAACAGCTTCAGAACTTGAATTTCTTTGATCTTCAGAACATTCACAGCTTCTGATTCATGCTTCCATTTAGGACAGCTTCAGAACTTGAGTTTTCTGGATCTTTAGAACATTCACAGCTTCTGATTTCTGCTTCCCTCGGATAGCTTCAGAGCTTTGAATTTCTTCTTACATCACTTCATGCTAGATTGTATCAGAACATTGTTGAATGTACCAGAGCATCATCAGAGCATCTCTACATCCTGAAATGTTACAGAACAAAACTAAACGACAGAAGTCAGCATGAATGAGTTAGAACATAAAGTGTGTATCAGAACACAAATTATGTATCAGAGCCATATAAGCCATATAGAATATATCAGATCCAATAGACAATGTATCAGAGCAAATAGACAATGATTTGGATCATATTCTATTATCAGAATTTCTGATCATTCTTCCTTCTTGCTTCTGATTCTGAAGCTTCCTAGCACTCAGCTTGCTTCAAGAATCCATGAGCTTGATTCATCTTGTTGCTTCTTATGTTGATCTTGAATCTTTGATTCCTGCAACAACACAACTTAAAAACATAGAACTTTGCAAGTTCTGTTAGTAAATGTGGAGCCTTTTTACTCGGTAACTGATAATATTAATCAGATCATTTATCATATATTTTCTCCCCCTTTTTGTCATAACATCAAAAAGCATAAAAGATTCAGATGTAAAGCAAGAGACAAAAGGAAAGAAACATAAATAACTTTTCATTGATTTCAACAAGAAGGATTACAAAAGAGGAATGCAGGAAAACAGATGCAACAAGGAAAGAAAACTACAAAGACTTAAAGCCTAAGACTCTATCCTACGCAAAGACTGCGCAAACAACTCAAGAACCCTCTGGTCTTCAGTTTGTTCAGCCATGAAAGCTTGAAAACTCTTCATGCCTGTCCAGACTAGAACCTCCATTGTAGGAGAGATCCAAGAGACCAAAGAGGAAGTGAGAGACAGTTCATAGACAGGGAGCTAATGTTGCAAACGGGCTCCAGTGACTCAAGAAGGTCTTCTTCCTTTGGATAAATGTTGATAACAGCATTGAAGAAGAGATCTGTCTTGAAAGAGACTTGGAGAGCCATCCCAAGATATGCTTCACATCCTGTAACTGATTAACCCTTCCATCCGTTCTCATTGAGTTGAAAGGATTCATGATGAACGCTAGGTTGAAGATGAATGAACTAGGGTTTATGCCAAAGAAAAACTTTGTTGGACAAGAGAGAAAAAGAAAGAGAAAGAGAGCCAAGACTTATTGAAAAAATGCAACGAAATGAAGGAATAAATAGAGGGGAAAAGAAGAGGGAAACGTTCGAGGAATATAAGAAAGAAAAGAAGGACAATAAAAGAAATGATGAAAGGCATTTAATGTAACATGACGTGAGGAGAGATAATAATGACAAAAGACGAGATTTGCACAGTTACCTAAGTAGACGTCCCCTCAACTGCACGCACGCTTGTCCTGAAATAGTGAACACGTGTTTACCATCTGGATAGCCAGTTACAGCTGTTTTGCTTTTAAAGAGATTCTGAATCAACTTAGACAATGAAACGTTAGTAATAACTGAATCACAATTTCTAATTGATTTCAATCAGAACTTCTTATAAAAACAAATCCAATTTCATTTCAGAAGATACTCATACATAAGATCTTCTCATCTTCTCATTCTGGGCATAAATCCATACTGATATTCTTCAGAATGAACTTAAACTTATCTTCAGCAAGGGGTTTTGTAAAGATATCAGCCCATTGATGGTCTGTATCCACAAAGTTTAAAGATATAACACCCTTCTGAACATAGTCCCTTATGAAATGATGTTTAATCTCAATATGTTTAGCTTTTGAATGTAAAATAGGATTCTTAGATAAACATATAGCAGAAGTATTATCACAGAAAATAGGAATGTTACTCTCATATATCTGATAATCTTCCAACTGACTTCTCATCCAGAGCATTTGTGTGCTACAACCAGCAGCAGCAACATATTCTGCTTCTGTTGTTGAGAGGGCAATAGTAGCTTGCTTCTTGCTGTACCATGAGATCAGATGACTTCCAAGAAATTGACAACTTCCAGAAGTGCTCTTTCTTTCTATTCTATCTCCAGCATAGTCAGCATCACATAATCCTACTAAGTTGTAATCTTTAGATCTTCTGTAAACTAAACCAACATTAGTAGTACCTTTCAGATACCTTAGAATTCTCTTAACCGATGTTAAATGAGATTCTCTTGGATCTGATTGGAATCGAGCACACAAACAAACACTAAAGAGAATGTCAGGTCTAGAAGCAGTTAGATATAGAAGAGATCCAATCATACCTCTGTACAACTTCTGATCTACCTTCTTACTTACCTCATCCTTACCCAGTACACAAGTTGGATGCATAGGAGTTTTGGCTTCTTTGCTTTCAGAAAGATTAAACTTCTTCAGAAGTTCTTTCACATACTTCGTTTGATGAACATAGGTTCCATCGGAAGTTTGGTTGATTTGAATCCCAAGGAAATACTTGAGTTCTCCCATCATGCTCATTTCAAATTCAGCCTGCATAGACTCAGCAAACTCCTTTCCAAGTGTAGCATTAGATGTTCCAAAGATAATATCATCAACATATATTTGACAAATTAAAATATCCTTTTTAAATGTTTTACAAAAGAGAGTAGTGTCCACTTTTCCTCTAGTGAAACCATTTTCCAGAAGGAAAGAACTCAAACATTCATACCAAGCTCTGGGAGCTTGTTTCAATCCGTATAATGATTTCTTTAATTTAAAAACATGATTTGGAGACATGGAGTCTTCAAAACCAGGAGGTTGATGGACATAAACTTCTTCATCTATGTAACCATTTAAGAAGGCACTCTTAACATCCATCTGATAAAGAGTGATGTTGTGTTGAGTGGCAAAAGAAATTAATAGACGAATAGATTCTAACCTGGCCACTGGTGCAAAGGTTTCTGTGTAGTCAATTCCTTCTTGCTGACTATAACCTTGAGCAACCAGTCTGGCTTTGTTTCTTACCACTTCTCCTTTCTCACTTAGCTTGTTTCTGAAAACCCACTTAGTACCGATGATGTTAAATCCTTTTGGTCTAGGAACCAAGTCCCATACATCATTCCTTGTAAACTGATTTAATTCTTCTTGCATGGCAATTATCCAGTCTGGATCTTCTAGAGCTTGATCAACAGAAGTTGGCTCGATCAAAGAAACAAGACCTAATTGACATTCTGCATTGTTCTTAAGGAATGCCCTTGTTCTGATGGGATCATCTTTCTTTCCAAGGATCACATCTTCTGAATGAGCTGAAGCAAGTCTAGGTGATCTTCTGATTGTTGGTTCTTCAGAAATCCTGAGATTCTCTAAAGATGCAGCAACTTGATCTTCTGATTCGGTACTTCTGAGACTGCCAGCTTCTGCAGCTTTGCTTCTTGGTTCTACTGCTTCTGATATATCAATATCAAAATCTACAAAATTCTCAAACTGCTTTGGTTTTTCAAGACCAAGCTTATCATCAAACCTGATATTGATTGATTCTTCTACAATCAATGTTTCAGTATTGTATACTTTGTAGCCTTTAGAGCGTTCAGAATATCCAAGAAGGAAACATTTTTGTGCTTTGGAATCAAACTTACCAAGATGATCTTTAGTATTTAGAATAAAACATACACATCCAAAAGGATGGAAATATGAAATGTTGGGCTTTCTGTTCTTCCACAATTCATAAGGAGTCTTATTTAGAATAGGTCTGATAGAGATTCTATTCTGAATATAACACGCAGTGTTAATTGCTTCTGCCCAGAAATGCTTAGCCATATTGGTTTCATTGATCATGGTTTTGGCCATTTCTTGTAGAGTCCTATTCTTTCACTCTACAACTCCATTTTGCTGTGGAGTTCTGGGGCAAGAGAAATCATGGGCAATACCATTTTCTTTGAAGAACTCCTCAAAGAATCTGTTCTCAAATTCGCCACCATGATCACTTCTGACCTTTATGATTTTACACTTTTTCTCAGATTGGATCTGAGTGCAGAATTCAAAGAACACTGAATGAGACTCATCCTTGTGTTTCAAGAACTTTACCCATGTCCAGCGGCTATAATCATCAACGATGACTAATCCATATTTCTTCCCTCTGACAGATGCTGTTTTGACTTGGCCAAACAGATCAATGTGCAAGAGTTCTAACGGCCTTGAGGTAGAAACAACATTCTTAGACTTGAATGCAGGTCTGGAGAACTTGCCCTTCTGACATGCTTCACAAAGAGCATCTGATTTGTATTTCAGATTTGGGAGTCCTCTGACCAGATTTAGTTTGTTAATCTGAGAAATCTTTCTCAAACTAGCATGTCCTAATCTTCTGTGCCAGACCCATTGCTCTTCAGAAACAGACATAAGACAAGTCACCTTCTGCTTCTCAAGATCAGAAAGATCAATCTTATAAATGTTGTTCTTCCTCTTGCCTGTAAATAGGATTGAGACATCCTTCTGACTTACAGCCTTGCAAGACTTTTGATTGAAGATTATATCATAACCATTGTCACTTAATTGACTTATGGACAATAAGTTATGCTTTAATCCTTCTACAAGAAGTACATTAGTTATGGAAGGAGAGTTACCAAGACTTATGGTTCCAGAGCCAATGATTTTGCCCTTCTGATCTCCTCCAAACTTGACTTCTCCACCTGGTTTAAGCACCGGGTCTTGGAATGTAGACCTTCTTCCCGTCATGTGTCGCGAGCACCCAGAGTCCAGGTACCATGACATTTTGCTTTCTGTCCTCTTTGCCGCCAAGGATATCTGCAACAGAAATTATCTTCTCCTTAGGTACCCACAATTTCTTGGGTCCTTTCTTGTTAGTTCTCCTCAAGTTCTGATTGAACTTGGGTTTAGCAAAATATTTAGCAGGAGGAACAGTATGATACTTCTTATTCTGAGTTCCATGATATTTCTTAGGTTGTGTCACATGCTTCTTGGTGTGTGTTATGTGAAAACTTTGTGCATGTGATGTGTGCTTAATATCATGGGAGTGGCCAAATTTAAATTGGTTATACAGAGGCTTGTATGATATTTTCATATCATCCACAGATTCAAGCTTGTATGGGATTTCACCCTCATAACCAATGCCAACTCTCTTGTTCCCAGACACAGCATATATCATAGAAGCTAGCTGACTTCTGCCAATACTTCTAGATAGGAACTTCCTGAAACTTAAATCATATTCTTTCAGAATATGATTCAGACTGGGAGTGGATTTTTCTGAATCAGAAGGAGATCCAACATTATTGGATAATTTTAAAACTTTTTCATTTAATTCAGAATTTTCCAACTCAAGCTTCTTAGTTTCAAATTCAAATTGCTTTTTCAGCTTTTTGTATTTGATACTAAGATGAGCTTTTAATTCAAGAAGCTCTGTTAGACTGGAAACTAACTCTTCTCTAGATAGTTCAGAAAATACCTCTTCGGAATCTGATTCTGATGTAGATTCTGATCCATCATCTTCTGTCGCCATCAGCGCAAAGTTTGCCTGCTCTCCTTCAGAGTCTGATCCTGATTCTGATTCAGAATCATCCCATGTTGCCATAAAACCTTTCTTCTTATGAAACTTCTTCTTGGGATTCTCCTTCTGAAGTTTCAGACACTCATTCTTGTAATGTCCAGGCTCATTGCACTCATAGCAGACAGCCTTCTTCTTGTCAGATCTTCTGTCACCAGAAGATTCTCCATGTTCAAATCTCTTTGAACTTCTGAAGCCTCTGAACTTCCTTTGCTTGCTCTTCCAGAGTTGGTTCACCCTTCTGGAGATCATGGACAGTTCATCTTCTTCTTTAGATTCTGATTCTTCAGGATCTTCTTCTCTAGCCTGAAAAGCGTTAGTGCATTTTTTAATATTAGATTTTAATGCAATAGACTTACCTTTCTTCTGAGGTTCATTAGTGTCAAGTTCAATCTCATGACTTCTCAGGGCACTGATCAGCTCTTCCAAAGAAACTTCATTCAGATTCTTCGCAATCTTGAATGCAGTCACCATTGGGCCCCATCTTCTGGGCAAACTTCTGATGATCTTCTTTACATGATCAGCCTTGGTGTAGCCTTTGTCGAGAACTCTTAATCCAGCAGTCAGAGTTTGAAATCTTGAAAACATCTTCTCAATGTCTTCATCATCCTCCATCTTGAAGGCTTCATACTTCTGGATTAGAGCAAGAGCTTTAGTCTCCTTGACTTGAGCATTTCCCTCATGGGTCATTTTCAATGACTCATATATATCATGGGCAGTTTCCCTGTTAGATATCTTCTCATACTCAGCATGAGAGATAGCATTCAGCAAAACAGTCCTACATTTATGATGATTCTTGAAATCTTTCTTTTGATCATCAGTCATTTCACTTATCGTGAGCCTTACACCAGTAGCTTTAACAGGATGTTTGTAACCATCCAGTAGAAGATCCCATAGATCAGCATCTAGACCAAGAAAGTAACTTTCCAGTTTATCTTTCCAGTATTCAAAGTTTTCACCATCAAATACTGGTGGTCTAGTATAACCATTGTTACCATTGTATTGCTCAGCAGAGCCAGATGTAGATGCAGCTGGATTTGTTGGAACTTCACCAGCCATCTTTTACTGAAGCGTTTTTCTCTTCCTGAATCTTTTCTAAACACGGTTAAGTGCTTGCACCTTAGAACCGGCGCTCTGATGCCAATTGAAGGATAGAAAAACACTTAGAAAGGGGGGGGTTTGAATAAGTGTAGTCTTAAAAACTTGAACGATAAAAATAAATTGCACAGTTATTTTTATCCTGGTTCGTTGTTAACTAAACTACTCCAGTCCACCCCCGCGGAGTGATTTACCTCACCTGAGGATTTAATTCACTAATCGCAACAGATTACAATGGTTTTCCACTTAGTCCGCGACTAAGTCTTCTAGAGTATCCTGATCACAACCTGATCATTCCAGGAACAAATTCTTAGACACAAGCTAAGACTTTCTTAGAGTATCCTGACCACCACGTGATCACTCTAATTACAACTGCTTAGACACAAGCTAAGACTTCCTAGAGTATCCTGATCAACACTTGATCACTCTAGTTACTTACAAATTAATGTAATCAATTCTAAGAGTATTACAAATGCTTCTGAAAAGCTATAATCACAACAGTGATATTTCTCTTAACGTTTAAGCTTAATCTCACTAATATATTACAACAGCAATGTAGTGAGCTTTGATGAAGATGAAGTTTCTGAGCTTTGAATTGAACAGCGTTTCAGCAAGTTAATATTCACAGAATTTGGTTCAGAGTTGTTAACCTTGCTTCTCATCAGAACTTCATATTTATAGGCGTTTGAGAAGATGACCGTTGGGCGCATTTAATGCTTTGCGTATTCCGTACAGCATTGCATTTAATGTTTCACGCTTTTGTCAACTACCTCAAGCCTTGTTCACGCTGTGTCTACTGACGTTGCCTTTAATAGCTTCCAACGTTCCTTTTGTCAGTCAGCGTAGCCTGCCACTTGTACTTTCTTCTGATCTGATGTTTGTGAATATAATATTTGAATATCATCAGAGTCAAACAGCTTGGTGCATAGCATCTTCTTGTCTTCTGACCTTGAAGTGCTTCTGAGCGTGATACCATGAGAACTTCAGTGCTTCTGCTTCTAACCTCAAGTTCTTCTGATGCTTCCATAGACCCATGTTCTGATTCTGCCTTGACCATCTTCTGATGTCTTGCCAGACCATGTTCTGATGTTGCATGCTGAACCTTCTGAGACAAAGCTTCTGAGCGCTGATTTGTGCATACTCTTTATATATTTCCTGAAATGGAAATTGCAATGTATTAGAGTACCACATTATCTCACACAAAATTCATATCCTTGTTATCATCAAAACTAAGAATATTGATCAGAACAAATCTTGTTCTAGCAGTGACCTTCTGATTGATAAGAATGGTATCATGAGGTTTCGTGATTGAGTTTGTGTTCCGGATGTTGAGGATCATGTGTTTTTCAGGGTTACTCTTATGGCCAGTGTTGGTAGAGCATTGAAGTCGCATAAGTTGACGTCGCGTTTTATTGGTCCGTATCAGACATGGGAGAGAGTATGTGAAGTGGCTTATTGCGTTGCCACCATCACTTGCTAGTTTGCATGAAGTGTTCCATGTGTCTCAGTTGAAGAGGTGCATTACAGATCCGTCTCATGTTGTTCAGCTAGACGATGTTCAAGCAAGAGACAATTTCGTGGTTGAAACATCGCCTATGAGGATCGAGGATCAGAAAGTTAAGCAACTTCATGGAAAAGAGGTCGCTTTGGTCAAAGTAGTTTGGGGTGGACCGGGTAGTTGTAATGTGACTTGGGAGTTTGAGAGTCATATGAAGGATTCATATCCGGAGTTGTTCGTTTGAGGTAATTTTCGAGGACGAAAATATTTTAAGTGGGGGAGAGTTGTAACAGCCCGAATTTAATTAATTGGCTAATTAAATTAAATAAGGATTTATTTACTTAATTTGGACGAAGTTTGATAATTAATTAGATCGTCGGTATTGTTGAGAAAACGTGTTCGGATTATTAAGTAAAGTTAGGTTTTATTTAATTAATCGAAGAATTAATAAAGTGGAATATGTTAGAGAAATAGTATTAGAAAATATTATAATTGGATTTTATTTATTTGAGGTAAATTCGAATTTAATTGTATTAATTGGAAAATAATATTAAGGATAATAATATTATTGTTGGAGCATATTATTTATTGGACTATTCTATTTTATCGAATTGGGCGTAATTAGTTAGAATGTGGAATTAGGTGGGTTAAGCCTAATAAGAATAAAGATAGTAAGGGTTGGAGAAGAGAAAAATCATTTTCATTTGTTCTTTGGCAAGAGAAGTGAAAGGGGAGAAATGATACTAAGAGAGGAGAAGAACAAAAGCTAGGGTTTCAAGAAATCAAAGAGGTAAGAGCGAGAATTATGGGTTAGTATGATTGGGTTAATGGGTAGATTAACATAATTTAGGGATTTTGTTCTTCAATTTTTAGGTTTTGACATGTTAGATTTTGTTAAGAATCCATAAAATTTGTGTTAGAAACATGTTTTGATTTTAGTAATTGATATATTGATGAAATTGAGAAATAAATTGAAAACTTATTTTGATATTTTACATACTGGATATGTCAATTGGTATCTATTGTGCATATCGATTTTAAATTGTCATGGGTTCATGTAGTTGAAAACAAGGTTGTCAAACTCGCGAGTCTACTCAAACTCGTAAAGGGTTTGTAGACTCGACTTGCATACTCGATTCGTAAACTCGTACGAGTCTATGGAAAATTAAACTTACTTTGAAAAATCTGTAAGTGGCACACATATGACATACTCATATATTTTTAAACTTGTAAATTCCTCATATATGACACAAATATATATAATAGAACACTTATCTATACTATTCTATAATCCTATAACTTTTCTCACTAAATTTCCCTCCAAAATCTCAATTAATAAATAATATTAATAATAATAAATTAATAATATTATTAATAATCTATACTATTCTATAATCCTATAACTTTTCTCACTAAATTTCCCTCCAAAATCTCAATTAATAAATAATATTAATAATAATAAATTAATAATATTATTAATAATAAATAATAAAAATAATAATAATAATAATAATAATAATAATAATAATAAAAATAATAATAAAATAATAATATTAATAATAATTAAAGTCTATATAAGTCACTTCTTTCTCCTCCTTCTTTTTTATTCAAAATTGATTGAACTCCTAATTATTCACCTCTTCTCAATGTTCTTATTCAAATTTATTATTTTACTTTTTTTCTTTTCATTCACAAGTCTATGTAGATCACTTCTTTCCCCTTCTTCTTTTTAATTAAAATTGATTGAACTCATAATCATTCACTTTTTCTCAATTTTCATATTCTTGCTTTTTTTGTATTCAGTCTTTTGAAAAATAAAGAGTACAAATCTTACATTTTATTACGAGTATGCTTTGATCAAATAATTGTAGTCTAAAATTTTATGATATATTCTTATCAACATTTCATCAATCCAGTGGCTCTTTTAATTTAATTAAAATATTTCTATTTTTTATTTTTGTTTTATCTATGAATTAACTTAAAATAATATAAATTTTTTGTCGATCATAAATAAAATATTAATTGAAATAATTAAAAAAATACTAAAATTCAAAGTAAAAATAAAAATTAATAGTTATTATTTTTACAAACTCATAATTTACTATGATATATCACCTATAACATCTACATTTGTTTTTAAAATTATTGGTTGTTAATTAGCATATGCTTTTTTTCTATACCAATAATAACAATGAGAACATTTTCAATATTTTTTACTCTATTAATTTTACTATTTTTACTCAATTAATTTTCATTATTTTTACTCTATGATTTATTTTTCATTTTTGCTAATATACATTGTTATTTTTTATGACATACAAACTATTAAATTATTGCTAATTTATTTTTTTATTTTTGTTTTATCTATGAATTAACTTAAAATAATATAAATTTTTTGTCGATCATAAATAAAATATTAATTGAAATAATTAAAAAATACTAAAATTCAAAGTAAAAATAAAAATTAATAGTTATTATTTTTACAAACTCATAATTTACTATGATATATCACCTATAACATCTACATTTGTTTTTAAAATTATTGGTTGTTAATTAGCATATGCTTTTTTTCTATACCAATAATAACAATGAGAACATTTTCAATATTTTTTACTCTATTAATTTTACTATTTTTACTCTATTAATTTTCACTATTTTTACTCTATGATTTATTTTTCATTTTTGCTAATACACATTGTTATTTTTTATGACATACAAACTATTAAATTATTGATAATTTATATCACTATATTTTAAATTATTAATTTAAACTACACTATCTATTATTAATAATTTAATAAAACTTATCCGCACATCGTGCGGGTGTACGTCTAGTTAAAATTAAAACTTAAAGGTCATACTTCATAACAAATTTGTTTGCAAAAAAATCGATAATAAAACAAAAAAAAAATAGTAAAGTATGTAGTTAAAGACTTAAAGTACTAATATCTTGTCCATTTGCTACTACATAAAGCAAAAAAAAAATAAAACATATATGCTAATCACTTCAAACATCAAAAGCTCTAATAAAATTATCACTACCAATATCATCATCATCTTCTTCATTAGTATCTTAAGTATCATCATCAAACTCTACCTTAGATAAAACATCTTGATCATTAACCAATGTTAGATTTCTTGAAGTTCCACTTCCACCTAATTCAATATTTCCACCACCACCACTTCACAACATTAGTAACAACAATATTAGCTTCCACAACATTATTAATAATAACATCATCTTGCTCAATATTAAATTCAATTTGCATATTTTCTTCATTAGGATCTTCAGTTAACCATTCATAATCTAAATGAATATCTTTAAATGAAAGAACAACACTCTTCTCTTTCCTTTTTCTACTTTTCAATTTCAAATTGCACATTAAATAAATTAAATTATTTTTTAGGCAACATATTTCTTCTCTTGAAATGAACTTGCAAATAACAATTCAACTCAATGTTTCTAAAAAATAAAAATTAAATCTATAAACAAAAAAAATAATAATTCATTACCATTTCAAAGGAACTCCAATTTCGTTCACAACTATATGAGCTACATGCTAAGCTTCAAACACAAATTGCAAACCTATTTAATTTTGGAGTCATTTCTCCATGGAAATACCGTACAAGAGACTATGAGAGAGACTTTCTAATTCCCGTACAAGCAAAACAAAATAAGGGTTTTTTTAATAATATAAAAGAATTTTTTTTGGGGAATTTAGGCCTTTTTTGGTTTAAAAATAAAAAATAAAAAATACTGATAGACTCGTGAGTTTATATGAGTTTGTGCGAGTCTACCCGAGTCTACTCGAGTCTATCAAAAACGATTCTATGCACGAGTCTACTCGTTTATGCTTTCTAGAATCGTAAACTCGTATGAGTTTACGAGTCTACCCACGAGTTTGACAATCATGGTTGAAAATAGTAGTATTTTACCTGTTACTTTTAGTTTTTCAAAAGTTACAACCATGAACTAATTTCCATGCTGATATATATTAATGCTGCTATATATTCATGAAGGAAATGCACTTACATTAAAATCAATGCAATAGTATTAGTTAGATATAAAACTAAACATTTTTTGAAAATGTTTAGATTTAATTTGAGTTATTGTTAATTATGTCAAAATTTGTACATTGAGTAATTTAAAGTACTTTAAAATATTTTAGAGTCATAATTTTATTTATTTATTTTGAGTAACTCTGATATGTTTAAATTGTCAGAGTTTCTTTCGAGTGGTTTAGAGTTAAATATGATGATCTGAAAAAAATAAAATTAAAGGTATTTGACTCTTTAGAGTTGTTTTATTATTACTTGAGTGAGACTGTTAGCCGATTAAATTCATCAATGTTATTCTTATATGTTTAGAGTTGTCAATTTATGATGTCGGTGTTTGCATTCTCGTTAAAACTTTACAAATTTATAACTTTCAAATCATGAATTCGTTTTGAGTATCGTTTGAAGCGTTAGAAAGCTAGCGCGATATTCTTTTCAATAAAAAATAGTTTTGTTGGCAGTAAGTGATATTAATTGATGATTAATAGTTGTATTAATTGCATTGAGCCGATTTGATTGGATTATGTTCGGACTTGGATCGATTATTTGGTTTATCGGTAAATTGCGGTATTTTGTGAAATAAACCGAATTTGTATTTTGGCGTGAATGTTTATGCTGAGAATAAAATATTGATATGCTCATTATGTTGTTTTGCGAGTGTTCTCTGTGGGTAGTCGTATGGCGTGAATCCTAGTGATTAGATGATGTTTGTGAAAGCGTGTATTCATTTATATTTTGGCAAATGTGAATTAACATGAGATAGTATGATTACTAGTGTTAATTGGAATTTGTGTTCGTATTTGATAATTGATCTATATATGTGAATAGTATATTCTTTATGAATGTGTATATGTACAATTGGTGGATAATTAATAGAGTTGAATTGTTGTGATATGAGGAATATTAAGATGGTAGAGATGATCTTAATTGCATATGTGTTGGTGATAATTGTACATACATTCATAGCATAGTTTGCCTTGAGATAGAGGTGGTTTGCTTTAAAATAGAAGCGATGGCTTGATCTTCGAGATGGATATATAAGCGGTAAGCTATATGTTTACGTTTGGTGGGCTTTGGTCTTGTCCGGATTGGAAGAGTGACTTGGATTCTAGATATTGAATCGGAAAGCGGTGAAACGTTGGGTTCATATTCGGTACCAGATGCATAGAGTCACATGTCTTGCATTGAGTCACATTTGGTTTTATGTGATGTTTGAAAATATGCATTTATGTGAATTGTTATGTGTGTATGAGATGTGATAATTGAATTTGGTGATGTTTGGATACATAATTTGGTGATAGATGTGAACATGTGAAAATGATGGTTTGTGTACATATTTGGAATAATAGTATTGAATCCTTTTGAATATTATACTATTGAACTTTGTTGCATACTTGAACATGTGAAATATATTGGATAATAATATTTATATGTTTATGCGAGGTGTGATGAATTCATATGATTGTTAATTAAATCATTGTACTTTATTATACTTTCATCACTTATAACTATTGTTAAAAGGATCTTTATGTATGTGAAGGGAACAACTAATTTAGGATTGCCTTATAAGAATTCTCTAGACTATAAGCTAATTGGATTATATGATGCTGACTATGCTGGGGATGGAATTGAAAGAAGAGGTTGTCAATTCATAGGTGAAAGTCTTATATCTTGGGCTAGTAAAAGACAAATGACTACTACTTTGCCCACAGCAGAAGCAGAATACATATCAACTACTAGTAGTTCCACACAACTATTATGGATGAAAAATCAGCTAGAGGATTACCAAATTTAAGGGAGGAGTATACCGATATTCTGTGATAGTACTGTGGTTGTCTGTCTGACAAAGAATCGTGTTCAACATTATTGAAAGAAAATGGATCTTCATAAACAAGCTAAATGAACAAGGAGAAGTGGTGAGGAATAAAGCTAGATTGGTATCTCAAGGCTACAACTGACAAGAAGGTATATGTTTCTTTGAAACCTTTACACTTGTTGCAAGGTTAGAGGCAATCAGACTACTCCTTTCTTATGATACTAATCGTAATATTATCTTATATAAAATGGATGTTAATATCAAATTTTTAAATGGTGTGATTTCTGAAGAAGAGTATGTCAAGCAACCTTCTGGATTTAAGGATTCTATATATCTAGAATATATTTTTAAACTTAAGAAATCTCTCTATGAACTCAAACAAGCTCCTAGAACTTGGTATGAATGACTGAGAAGTTTTCTGTTAGAAAATGGTTTTAAAAAGGGTCAAGTAGACACTACACTATTCAGAAATACACTAAAAAATGAAATTTTGATTGTTCAAGTATGTAGATGATATTATTTTGGTTCTATTAATGTTACTCTTTGCAAGAAATTTTCCAAGACTATGCAGATTGAATTTAAAATGAGCATGACGGGAGAGCTGAAGTTCTTTCGTGGAATTCAAATCAACTAATGCAAAGATGGAATATATGTCCATCAGACCAAATATACAAAGGAACTTCTGAAGAAGTTTAAGATGGATGACTGCAAAATCAAGACAACTCTTATGTATCAAACCTACAATTTGAGAAAATAGGAAAACAACACCAAGGTCTTTCAGAAGTTGTATGGAGGTATGTTTGGTTCCTTACTTTACCTTACAACTTCTAGGCCTAATATCTTATTCAGTGTTTGCTTGTGTGCAAGGTTTCAGTCAAATCCTAGAGAAACTCACTTAACTCTTGCTAAGAGGATCTTTAGGTATCTGAAGGGAACAACTAAGCTAGGATTGCTTTACTGAAAATCTCTAGACTGTAAGCTAGTTGGATTATGTGATGCTAACTATGTTGGGGATGGAATTGAAAGGAAAGGTTGTCAATTCATAGGTGAAAATCTTATATCTTGGGCTAGTAAAAGACAAATGATTATTGTTTTGCCCACAGCAGAAGCAGAATACATCTCAGGTGCTAGTAGTTGCATACAACTAATATGGATGAAAAATCAGCTAGAGGATTATCAAATTTGTGGAAGGAGTATACCGATATTCTATGATAATATGTTTGACGAAGAATCTTGTTCAACATTCAAGAACCAAAGACATTGAAATCAAGCATCATTTTATAAGATATTATGTTCAGAAGGGTGTAATAGATATATATTCCATTGATACTGATCATAAATGGGATGATATATTTACCAAGCCTCATATCTTTGAAAGATTTCATTTTATCAAAAATAATCTAAACATGATTTTTGTAAAATATTAGTGCTTGCTTTTGAATGAAGAGTCAGATTTTGATGATGATCAAACGTTAATGTCATCAAAAGCTTTGAATCAGCTTTTGATGTACGACAACCTCAGAAGCATCTCAGCCTCTGATACTTAAAATATGATTCTTTGTCTCTGATACATTGAACCCGTGATTTATTATTTTGCTCTGATAAAATAAAGTCATATCTTGAAAACTTTATATCATCTCTTCATTGCTAAATTGGCTGATTGTAAACATGTATATCAATATCACTAGTTAATTCAAAGAGCGCGAAGGGAAAGAGAATCTCAATCAAGAAGATATAAAGAAAGGATTTTTTTATTGACCATGAATATGTTACAAGCTCAAAATCTTTCAGACTCTGAAGAATCAATTTATGATCAAATCATCTTCTGATGATCAGAATCCGAAGACTCCAGACTTTGATCAAGTCAGCTTTTGAAGACCAAGTCAGCCTCTGAAGTGTCAGATTCTGAAGGAACAGAAGTTAAGACTCAGACTCAGAAGGACCAGAATCTGAACCTAGTCAAAGCTCAAGAAACGAGGAATTTCTGACAGATCGCTATCAGGCTCTAAGGTTAATTTGTCATGTTCTTATCACGTGAAGACTTAGTAGAAAGTTGCAGAAGCCTTAAGATTTACAATTGATAATTCCTTTTGTAGCAAATGAGTTTCAAATGGGATTGCAACGACATTAACCATGTTAGGAAGCTTTGGAATGGATTTGTTGATGCTTCTTTCAAAAACTCTCTTGTATTTGAAATTCTCTCCAACGATTTTTTCATGGAACTCTATAAAAGGAGCTGAAGATTTGGAGAAACAAATGATATTGTGCCTTGATAAGAAAAGGGAAGTTACTATGTCAAAACAAAGAGCACAAGCTAACTTAGAACTTCTTACAAATTATACATTCTTAGAAATTCTTAAGTCTTAAAGTTTTTGTGTTGTATTCTGTTTACACCTCTGATCATACATCAAGTGTAATTATGACTCTTTCACTATCATCTATCCGCTAGATAGATTGTAGGAAGTCTTTTGCTTGTGTGCTTGAGCATTTGGAAGTCTCTTGCTTATGTAATTAAGCATCAAAGTCTCTTGCTTGTGTGTTTGGGCACTGAAGTCCCTTACTTGTGTGTTTGGACATTTGAATTCTCTTGCTTATGTACTTAAACAACTTGTAATTAAATTTGGTTACAATTGCGTGTGTGTTGTCTTCCTCTCTTATTTATTTCTGATCTATACTATCCGCTGCTATCATTACCACTCTTACTCAGATTATGTCTTTATGACCAACATATAATAAGATATTTAAAGAGAAAAAGAAGTAAAATTCAAGACAATTCAACCCCTTCTCATTCTTATGTTAATAAATTAATTAATATTATGATACAATTGTTTGGGATAATTTGAACGCACAATTGTCTTTTTCAATTTTGTCTTTAAAATCATGTTTACTTGAAATTAAGATTTGAAGTTTTCTAGTTTAAATTTTTACACATGAAATGAAACAATTCATTTGAAGTTTTCTAGTTTAGATTTTTAAACATGAAATGAAACCATTCTCGTCACGGCAGAATTAGACACGCGTATGTGTGAATTTTCTTATTTTATACTTTTTGAAAAGAAAAAAAAATTACTAATTTGTTTTAAATAAAGAAAAGGCTAACATGTGCCCCAAAGACACAAATTAATAAACTATTTATAAAAATATTTTCTTAAAACAAGTACATTCAATTTATCAAAACTAAATATGACTTTCTTACATTTAATTACATTTAATTTTTTTTAATTATAATATTCTTAACATAAGTCTTTAGGACACATATTAGCATGACCCTTAAATAAATATGATAAAAAAAACAAAAATATAAATTTTGTATATGAAATTCTTAAATAATTAATGAAAAAAGCTAACATATGTCAAAGACACAAGTTAATAAATTACTTATAAAAATATTTTTTTTAAACACGTGCATTCAATATTTCGAAACTTTATATAAAGTTATTACATTTAATTATATCTAATTTTTTCTAAAACCAATATTTTTCTTAGTTAAATCTTTTAACATACGTGCCCATAGAACACCAAGATACAGTGCAACCATTATAGACCACTGTCCCAAACATTGACTCATTCTCACTAAACCGACACATAAACACATAATTACATCATGAAAATGAAACCTTAAATGGAATACTCAACACACACCTCTCAATGACAACGTAGAAAATGGAATTGTTGCCATTCATTCCACCCACCACAAACAAAAGGGTCCCATCAATTCATGATGAAATCAAACACCACGCTCCCCAACATCAGAAACTTTCTTCTCCCACTTTAGACTCTACTCACTCCAATATCTCATATGATATCACAAAAGCATAACATAAAATAATCCATAATCAAAAGTACAAGGGTGGAAAGTGGGTCCCAAAGTTACCAAACACGCATGCATATAAATCACACACAAATTCAACATTTCTTAAGGGAATTGTCATCATTTACAGCACAACCATCCACTAATCATGCTCCTGTCAATTCTATCTCTCACCCTTTATCTCCAAAAGCTTAAAGATACAAACTTTTGGTCAACAAATTGAAACCCAAATCACATTTTTCTTCAGTGGCAAATTGCAGCACAGAATAACAGTAGAAAGCATGTCATGTTAAGAATTACCATGCAACTAAGAACACAACAAAGAGTACCTTTTCGATCATTCATACTTATTGTTTAGTGATATTTTACCCCAAGCATACCAGTTTGAGACATCAGAGACTTTAAGTAATCAATAGTTTCGTCGATGACTAATAGCGGATGCTTTCCTTTTGCTCCGGGAGTTATGTTCTCGAGAATTTTCAGTGATTCGCGGATTTTAGCCTTTCTCAATTGAATATCACCATCTGCTGAATTATCATCCTCTTTGGTTTTCGTGTTAAAATACATTTGGCTGCCAGAGTACTTTGACTCGGCATCACTGACACACTCAGATGGTTCGTTTAGTCTTACTGAACTAGCACTGTTCAGAGACGGAGGTAATCTTGCATACCCGCCGTCGATTAGCTTATGTCGTTTGCTTGGCCAATCAGAGCTAGCGACATCCTCCTTTATGCCCTCGAATGGTTTTTGTATGAAATAAGTCATTTCATTACTCAATGGAGAATGGTCTGTACTTGTTACCTCGTCGTCTTCATCATCATCGGAATAAAGCAATGCATTGATTTCTTCTGTGTTTTCGTGCATTTCACTTTCTTCGTTTACTACATGATCCTGATCAGACTCATCCGGTAGACTGTATTTTGGTAAATGCTTTTGACCAAAACTAGTTGCCCGTCTCTCCTGATTAACTTCATAAGCTTGAGCGAATTGCGTAGTAGTATCAATTGGACTCTGAATAAGTGGGAAGACGGGACTATAAAACAACCTTGTTTTGTTACCAGACCGGTCAAATATAATAAATTTCTTCTGCAAAGATGCAGGATTTGTACCTTGCATAGCTCCGTAATTATTTCTTTCTTTCAAACACGGTTCTGTTTTGGGATCCTGAACGAACCCTCGCACTTCATTGGTCTGATCAGTCTGCAGGCTTGGAGTAGCAGGAGCTGTGAACCCTGGAAATGCACTGAGAGCATGATTCAGATACCCTGAATGACCGCAAAAACTAGGATCCGGCGATGTGCTAGCGCCATTCAAGTAAAGAGATGGCCAAGCCACATGCTCTGGGAAAGGCCAAGACTCATGACCCTTAACCATCGAACCCGAAAAAAAGTCCCAAAGAACAATAGAACCACTCGGTTTGGTTCTTTGATACGGGATCTTCAATAACTTGCTGCTTCTCTTCGGAACAAATGACAGAAAAAGAAAACTACAAATTCCAGCTTTAAGATAAAAGAACAATTACGTGACCGGCTTAAGCAATTGACGAAAGTAATCAGCCTGCAAAAAGTTCGAACATAATATTCATAATGAGCTACATAATATTCATAATCGATAAGCTCATTCAATCACCAGAAAACCAATAACATGCTTTACAAAACATATACATGAATAAAACTTCCATCAAACACTATGAATTATCAGCGCATTTTCTGACCTGACAATCGTGTAACGGTTGAAAGCACGCTATGACTCTAACAATAATCGCTGGTTCACCTTCAATGCCATTCCAATGTTTTAATGCCCGAAACGTTGTTTTACCAGCTGCTTGGCCTACCATAACTTCCTTTGATCCTCACCACACTCTACTCAATGAATCTAAATGCAATGCACACACACCAAAAGAATGATAATCTAGAGAATAACTTTACAGTATAAGTTCAAGCTTACAACTTGGCGAAACGTATCAACTAAAAGACCCAACCAACGCATGCTGATTCTTTGAGATGTCAATAATCACTTATAGCTTCAACCAATTCTCCTGAAAAATGGTTATATCATATGAAAAACATCATTTCTGCAAATAATAATAATGATAAAAATTGCAATAGAAACTGAAATTCCTCAAAATTAAAGCAAAACATGGTCGCGATCGCATCGCAATTGTTGAAATTGCGTAAAATTGAAGTCAAATAGGACTGATGCAGCTGCAATTAAGGTCATAAATATCAAAAATATTATCTTTTCGTGCAATTGCAGACCGATTTTGAAACCCTAGATGATAATAAATTCCTATTTTTTTACATAAAAATGACACAAAAAAGATGAAATAAATCTAGAATTCTGAAATTCAATTCCCAATTGAAGTGTGTGAAAATTAACAGCAAGAAATTTTCAAAATTTGGAAAGATGAAAATAAGAATAATAAGTTTGAATTGAATGGGTTATGAAAAGACTTACAGATGGATTGTGGAGAAGAATGGAATGAAAGAAAAGTTAGGAAGTTGAAGTGAGCGTGCAAGTAAGATGAATTTGGAAGAATGTGGAAAAGGGAGGTACCGGCACTTGCGCATGCTCACATTAAATACATAACCAAATCTCCTTATTACCCTTTAACTTCCATTTTTTTTAAACTAAAATTTTAAAAACATTTATTTAAAAATTAGATATGTTTTTTATCTTTATAAATATTGACAATTAATATGGATGGATCATCCATATATTAATTTTTTTTAGCCATCAAAAAGAAAAATTGATGATTGAAACCACACTATTTTAGCATCTATAAACATTTTGTGTGTCTCTTATACTAATTTCAATGTTATTACATTGTTTTGAGATCTACGTATTTTTGATAATATTGAGCCATATGATTTTATTGGTTATCCATTTGTCATAGAACACCTAAATATTGTCTCAACGTCTAATTTTTTATCGTTTACCTTGCTTGGCTATTGAAATTGTCTCATGAATACTTTTCCAAATGAATCTAGAGTTTTTTTTTTTTTTTTCTTTGCCTCTAACAAATCACACTTTGAGTAATTTTGAGCTTTGTGAAGTTCTAAGATTGAAGAATTTAGTCTCGTTATCGTCCTTGCGCACTTTTTTTTAGAACAAATTTATATTATACATTCTTAAAATTCATACATTCATCATTTTTCTAAATAGATTGCTCATCACATGAAAGTTGTCAAACTCTTTCGTTACAAACTCTACCATTACCCTTCCAAAAGGAATTTATCATTTTATTCCCCTAATAAAGATATGTTTTAATAGATATTTTAGTCATTCTTATTTCAGTTATTACAAAAAAATGATTTTGATCATAAATGGGGGAGAAATAAACTAGGTCAAATTAGACTTTGCAAGAACCTAAGCGTGACCCGGACAAAATTAAAAATTTTGTAATCTAGTATAGACTTGATTTTAAGTTTAAGTTTGACCTTTTCAAAAGTATGGTGTGAAATGTTAATTTACTAAAAAGCTTTTTTTATTTGAACTTATTTAAATAAGTGTGTATGACCTCTTCGCGAAATACTTAGTTAGAGTCCTCGAAACATCTAAAATAACGATAATATTACATTTAAAAATTAGAACAACCAGTCACTCATTATGGTAATCAGATTAAAATACTGAAGATCTCAAGAATTAGGTTCGATGAACAATAATAAATTGTGAATTGATATGATATGAACATATTATTATAAATCAAAGAAGCATGATTCCTCTTAATTAGATCTATACTTCAGTAGAGTGGAGTACCTGGCTACGAGAGTATTTTTTATATACTCGTATATGTGAATGAGGAAGTGAGTCCAAATCCTATGGAATATCAACCAAAATTTCTAAAGTATTCACTATACTGAAGCGACGGGTCAAGTGATCAATCTTTCAAAGTCCAAAGTGTTCTTCAGCAGTAATTTGAGTGTGCCAGCTCAAGAGGATTCAGCAAAGGTGATGGGGGTGAGACGTGTGTTGGGAACAGGGAAGTATTTGGGCCTACCTTCCGTGATTGGTAGGAGCAAAAAGGCGGTGTTATCGTTTATTAAGGATCGTATTTGGAAAAGAATTAACTCTTGGAGTGGTAGATCTTTATCCAAAGCGGGGAAAGAAGTTATGATTAAATCAGTGCTCCAGTCCATTCCCGCTTATATTATGAGTGTATATTTGATTCCGGATGGGGTGGTGGACGATATTTAGAAAATGCTTAACTCGTTTTGGTGGAGGGGGTGGTCGTAATAATAGAGGTATAAGGTGGATGGCTTAGGAGAGGATGACTATGCGGAAGAGTGAAGGAGGTTTGGGATTTAGGGACTTCAAAGCCTTTAATATGGCTATGGTAGCAAAACAAGGATGGAATATTATGACGAATCCTAATTCTCTTGTGGCTAGAATTTTCAAAGCAAGGTATTTTCCTTGTTCCTCTTTTTTTTATTTTAAGCTTGGTCATAATCCGAGATTTGTGTGGCGGAGTTTGTACAAAGCTAAGGATGTTCTTAAGCTTGGTAGTAGATGGAGTACAGGTGAAGGGAATAAAATCAAGGTTATGTTGGACCCTTGGTTGAGGGAGAAACGAAGTTGGCGGGTTGGAGGACCACAAACTCAAGAAGTGTATGAGCTTTACGTAAAAAATCTTTTGCTACCGAATGTTAAACAATGGGACGTTGGAAAGGTGTATTCTCTTTATGATCATGCGGGGGCTGAATTCATTCTTAAAGTTCCTTTGGTGGCGGATTTTGTGGAAGATATATTGATTTGGCAAGCCGAGAAGAATGGTGATTATAGTGTGAAATCGGGTTATAATCTTTGGAGAGGTTTGCAAAGTAGTACTATGCACCATGCCTTTGAGGGTAATTGGAAGAGTTTATGGAACATTTCCGCGCCACCTAGAGCCAAACATTTTTTATGGAGGATTTGTAGGGGTTGTCTTCCGACTCGGTCTAAGTTGCAACAACATCATGTTATTTGTCCGTCTCTTTGTCCGTGGTGTGATTTAGAAGATGAAGATGATTGGCATGTCTTCTTCGGTTGTGTTTCTACTTCTCATAGTTGGCGGGCAGCAGGTTTGTCTTCTTTAATGGATCCCCGTTTACACTCATTCCATGATGCTAAGTCTCTCATTTTTGATGTCTGTGGTCGGGAGGATCGTAGGGAGGCGGGTAGATTTGCAGTTATGTAGGAGGTCCTTTGGCGGAGTAGAAATAATGTGGTGTGGCAAGATACTCAAGAAGATGCTATTAGAATTGGTTTACAAGCATATCACAACTGGCACGATTGGTTCTTAGCCCGAGAGGAACATACAGTAGGAGATTCTATTAATAATTCTTTGACTTGGATTCCGCCTATGATAAATCAGGTGAAATGCAATGTTGATGCAGGTTATAATTTTGCTTGTGGTACTAATAACAGAGGGTGGTGCTTTAGAGATCATCTTGGGAGATTCATCAGAGCAGGCGTTTCTTGGGATGTGAGTCTTTTTTTCTGTCCTGGAAGATGAGGCCATGTCGTTGAAGTAAGCAATACAACATGCAATCTCATCTCATCTCTCTCATGTTATCTTTGAAAGTGATAGTCAAACGGTCGTCAACTCTCTTAAAGACAAACATGTCGGTTCCTTTGAGTTTAGTTTGATCATTAAGTCTATTCAGCATTTGTTACATTTATTCCCGAACTTTGAGGTAAAGTTTATTAAGCACCAAGCGAATTCGGTTGCCCACTTGTTAGCTAAGGCGGCCAATTCTTGGTCTAAGCGTAGTTTCTTTAATATGATACCTCCTTGTATTGAGCTTTGTTTAATGAATGAAATACGTTAAGTTTGTTTTTATCAAAAAAAAAAAGAATATATGTGCAGGGTCATTAAAGTACAAGTTTTTCAAAAATACACCCTTAAAAAAGAATGTGTGGATTTGACATCATGCGGTATGCAAAATTTCAAGTTGGAAGAAACCTTAGCTATGCAATTATTATAGATGTGTTAGAGTTACTTCTAAGATTTTTTTTTTAAATTAAGTGGTGGGTTGTTGGAATAAAATAGGAAAATGTGTTAAGTGTGTGGGTGGTTGTAAATTTTTTTAAAAAATTGCTTTTAAATTTGACATTAGTGAACTTAGCTAATTTGCTTTTAAGTCTTAAAAACTACAAAAATTAATTTCTTTAATAAATTTTAAATGCCTCATTTTAAAAGTGATTTTAGGCCTGAGGTTAGGTGGCACTAACCGTTTTAGACATTTCCAAAAAAAATTTGTGGATTTTTTTAATTTTTAATTTTCATTTTTTTAAGCAACATCAATATTGTTGTGAAAACGATGTCAAAAACAAAGTATAATAGGGAACACAATGGAAAGTAAGATGAACAATAAGGAATTGGTTATAACTGTTATTCTTTACTTTCTCTTACAATCGAGATTACAAGTGTTACAAGAATAACAAATAACCATCTCACCCTAAATTATGATTTTCCGTATGCAATGATGCGAGACTAGTATGCTATTTATAATAAACCTAACATACTAAACTAATAGGCTTTTCACAAATACCCATTACAAGATAACTTGGGGTAAGCTAACTTAAACAATTGGACATTACAAACAGGCCCAATTCAAAATACTAACAACCTTATCATTTTGACACCCATAAACTAGAACACACTTCAAATACAGTATGTACGTCTTCGACAGTAGCATGCGAACAAACTTTGACCTCATGCATATTCTTTGTCGAACCAAAAGCTACCCTTCGACATAATAGAGTTCGATCCTATTCTCATAAATCTCCACATTGGAACAAACTCTATAGTATCAAAGACCAAACTAGCTTTCTTCATGCAGCTTTATCAACTGCATACAGTGAAAAAACTTGCAACTTGGTAAAGTCTTGGGGATCATATTAGCAACATTGTGATATGTCGAAACCTTAAGCTCTTGGACTTCTCCACGCTCGATTACTCCCCTAATGAAATACAACCTCACATCGATGTGCTTGGTTCGCTCATGATATGTTGAGTTTTTCAACAAGTGTATAGCACTTTGACTATCACATTTAACAATGATACCTCGACTTTGAAGTTTCAGTTATTTTGCAAAGCCTTCAAGCCACAATGCTTCTTTCACAACTTCAGTGAGAGCAATATATTCAGCTTCAGTGGTTGATAAAGCAACAACCTTTTGAAGTGTTACTTTCCAACTAATTGATGTGTTAAATATATTGAAAACATATCCACAAATAGATTTTCTAGAATCCATACAACCTGCATAATCAGAGTCGGCATATCCTTCAATTATTACTTTACTATCTTCACCCAAGGCTCCACCATAAATTAGGACTCTATTTAGAGACTCATTTATGTACCTTAAAATTCACTCCAATGCTTGCTATTGAGCCTTTTCAGGATTCTCCATGTACCTGTTTACAAGACTTACTACATATGTTATGTCGGGTTTAGTGCACCCAATAACATACATCAAAGAATCTACTATGTTAGCATATGGGATGTTATTCATATAAGCTCTTTCTACATCAGTACTGAGACACTTATCTAATCTTAACTTGAATTGAGGGTTTCTGGGAGTCACGACAGACTTTGAATTCAACATACCAAACTTTTCCAGAATCTTCCGTAGGTATGCCTCTTGAGATAAGCATAATTTTAACTGTTTTCTATCTCTTCGAATGTCAATCCCAAGAATCCTGGATGCAACTCCAAGATCCTTCATATCGAACTCCTTATTGAGTTCTACCTTCACCCTCATTACATCTTTGACATTGTTGCTTGCTATGAAATATCATCCACATAAAGCAACAAAATAATAAATGAATTACCAGGTCAAAATCGGAAGTAAACATAGTGGTCGAACTAGCTTCTAACAAAACTTATGTGTGCCATGAACTTGTCGAGTCTTCTATTCCATTGTCGGGGATATTATTTCAGTCCATATAAAGATCTCTTTAGCTTGCACACATAATCTTCCTTCCCCTTTTCGACATACCCTTCAGGTTGCCTCATTAGGATCATTTCTTCTAGATCACCATACAAGAACGCAATCTTCACATCCATTTGTTCCAGTTCAAGATCGGACTGAGCTACCATGGCAAGCAACATTCAAATGGACATATGCTTCACAACAGGAGAAAACACATCATTGAAGTTGACACCTTCTTTCTGAGTGAAACCCCTTGCGACCAACCTTGCCTTGTATCTTTTCGATGCCACTCCTTCGATTCCTTCCTTAACTTTGAAAATCCATTTAAAGTTTACTAACCTTGCTCTAGTAGGTTTCTTGATCAGTTCCCAAGTGTGATTATCATGAAGAGATTTCATCTCATCATTCATGGATTTCTTTCATTCAGTCTTATTTCGACTCCTCATAACTTCCTTATAGTCTCTTGGTTCTTCGCTAGAACCTCACTTGCAGAGATTAAGGCATAAGCTAAAAAATATGCATACCCAAGTCTCTGAGGTGGCTTGATGACTCTTCTCAACCTATATCTTGATAATAGGTAGTCATCGATAGTTTCCTCAACTTCCTCAGCATCTTCTGGGATATGCAATTCAGCATCAACATGCTCCACCTCAAGAGGAATCTCAACCTGTTCTTGCTCTTCGTCATATATCTCTGCATTTTTACCAACATCATCAGTTTTCTTAAAAGCCATTTCAGCTTCATTGAAAACTACATCTTGACTGGTTATACTCTTCTCGTGACCTGGCTCTAGGCACCATAGCTTATAAGCTTTGACTCCTTAAGGGTATCCCATAAACATGCATTTCAGAGCTCTAGGTTCGACTTTGTCTTGCCTAATGTAAGCATAGGCTACACAACAAAATACTCTCAGTTTGTTGAGATCTGATGGATGTCCCGACCAAACTTCTTCAGATGTTTTCATATCTAACACAATCGAAGGACATCTGTTTATCAGATATGTTGTTGTCGAAATAACCTCAGCCCAAAACACCTTCTTTAATCTAGAACTAGTCATTATGCATCTAACTCTCTGCCAAATAGTTCAATTAAACCTTTCAGCCAAACCATTTTGTTGTGGAGTACCTACACTAGTTTTGTGCCTTGCAATACCAGAGGTAGCACAAAAATTGTCGAACGCCTCATTGCAAAATTCAAGGCCATTATCGGTTCTCAACCTCTTGAATTTTCTGCCAGTTTAATTTTCGACCAGAGTCTTCCAAATTTTGAAATTTCTCAAAAGTTTCATCCTTAGTCTTTTGGATGAAAACCCATAGTTTTCTAGAATAATCATCTACTGTGGATAGAAAATATCTTGCTCCTGAATGTGATGGACACCTTCCAGGCCCCCAAAGATCAGCATGGATGTAATCAAGGGATCCATGTGTTCTTTGTTTGCTTTTGTTGAACTTCATTCTACAAGATTTTCCAAGTACACACATGATTCACAAAACTTCAGCTTTTCGACTTTGTCTCCACCAAGCAGATTTTGTTTTCCCAATTGGACTAGACCCTTTTCACCGACATGGCCCAATCTCATGTGCTAAATTTCTATCTTCGACAAAGGTTTCGTGGATACAATATTTGTCGAACCACTCACAACTTAATCCTCAAAGGTATACAAGCCTTGTTTCTTCACGCCTCTCAAGACTTCCTTCAACCCCTTCATGACTCTTAGGATACTTTTCTCTCCTTAGAAAACATATCCTTTCTTGTCGAATTCACCAAGAGAAATCAAAATTCTCTTCAAATCAGGAACATATCTGACTTCAGTCAACAACCTTATTGACTCATCATGGAGCTTGAATCTCATAGATCTAACACATGCAATCTTGCAAGTTTTGTTGTTTCCCAGCAATACGGATCCACCATCTTGATCACATAATTCCCCAAAAAGTATTTATTTGGAATCATGTGCCAAGTGCAACCTGAATCCATAATCCACTCCTTACTCGAGTCACTGCTTGAAACCACAAAAACATCAGATGATTAGAAATCATCTTAAACAATGGTTGTGTTTCCATTATCCTTACCTCCATGATCTTTCAAGCGTTCAAGACACATTTTTTATGTGACCCTCCTTCTTAAAATGATAACATCGAATACTAGATGCTTCGCCACTGTAAGACTTCTACTGATTTTTTCCCCTCTTCTTGTCGAACTTACCATCATTTCACAAGAATTTTCCCTTAACGGTCAAACCTTCACCAACCATCGAAGGTTTATTCTCCTTTCGTTCATTCAAGTCCTTAGAATACATGGTTGATTGAACTTCTTCAAAGGTTTGGGACACCCTTCCATACAAGGGAGTTTCTTTGAAGTGAGCATGTGTTCGAGGCAAAGCACGCAACAATAACAATGCTTGATCTTCATCATCGATCTTCACATTAATATTTTCAAGATCAAGAATCAGCTTGTTGAAGATATCTAACTTCTCAGCCAACACTTTGTCTTCAATCATCTTGAATAAATACAAAGCTTGCTTTAGGTAGAGTCGATTCACCTGCGATTTGATCATGTATAAACTTTCAAGTTTTACACATAACCCTAATGTCGTCGTCTCCTTTGATACCTGTCGAAGAAACTTATTACCAAGGCTCAAAAAAATAGCATTGTGGGTTTTTTCTATCAAGGCCGTCTTTTCTCTTTCCGTCAACGCATCATCCATAATCGCCGCTTCCTTCAATGCTTCCAAACAACCTCGTTGGACCGATAGGGATTTCATCTTCAAGCGCCACAGACAAAAATCGTTCACTCCGGTGAAATTTTTAATCTCATACTTTGTCGAAGGCATCTTCTCCATGCTCACCGCACCAATTTGTTGTGAAAATGTTGCCCAAAACAAAGTATAATAGGGAACACAATGGGAAGCAAGAAGAACAATAAGGAATTGGTTATAACTGCTATTCTTTACTTTCTCTTAGAATCAAGATTACAAGTGTTACAAGAATAACAAATAACCCTCTCACCCTAAATTAGGATTTGCCGTATGCAATGACGAGAGACTAGTATGCTATTTATAATAAACCTAACATACTAAATTAATTGGCTTTTTCACAAATACCCATTACAAGCTAACTTAGGGTACAAGCTAACTTAAACAATTGGACATTACAAACATGCCCAATTCTAAATACAAACAACCCTAGCATTTCAACACCCACATACTAGAACACATTTCGACTACACTGTGTAGGTCTTTGACAGCAGCATGCGAACAAACTTCGACCTCATGCATATTCTCTATCGAACCAGAAGCTACCCTTCGACATAATAGAGTTTGATCCAATTATCATAAATATATTAAAAAGGAAATAAACAAAAGGAAAATACAAGGGGAGGACAATCACCTAATCCGATTAAGAGTTTCTATATCTTAAGCTAGGAAAACCATGTTTGTTAGCCAAGAAGGCACCCTTCAAAGAACGAGGAAGATCATCAAATCAATGAAAGTGATTAGAAATCAATCACATACCGAAAAATTTATTGGCACACTTGTTATCTTTCAAGTAAATATGAGTCACTATGAAATTCATAGATAAAGTGTTAAAGACACATTTTGTCCAACGGTTACGAAGGTGCCACAGAACTATAGAAAAATTTGTAAAAGCATGAAAAACATTCTTTGAATCCATATCAAGCAAAAGAAACTTCCCAATGCCTATCAATCACGATCTCAATTGTAATCATAGCCTCAATCAACTCACTTGGAAGAGCGTTCCTGTGTAAATGGAAGACCAAAATCTTCCCAAATGTTATGAAGAAGAATTTCTTAACATACCCCCGAATGCACAAACAATAGGAACACCAATGACAACTCCATCTGAGTTAGCCTTTATCCAACAAGTCAGAGGCGGCTTCCTAAAACCTCGAAAATGGATAGAGGCTTGGGCGGCTTAATCGTAACTTCAAAATGCTTGAGAATGATAAAGTACTTCATTGAGGAGTTGGAAGGCTTATTAGTGAAGTTACCCGCCAAGTAGAACATGGAGGAAATAGAAGTAATAGTTGTTTTATAATGAGTTCTTGTACATTTGAATCTACCAATATTGCTAAAAGTTCATATAGCATTGATGGAGTGGACCACTCCTGCAGAAACCACGCCATTACATTGAGGAGAGCAATTTTGAATGTAGTCTTAACAGTTATAAAGGATACAACCATATGAATTAAATTAATAGTACTATAGAATAAATGCCAGATCGATTTAGCAAAGTCACATCGGAAATACAAGTGATGCAAGGATTCTTGGCTTTTGCAACATAGAGAACACATTTTAGGAAGATTGACACCTCTTTTGCATAAAGATTAATCTATAAGAAGTTTACCACGAGTAAGCCTCCAAACCAATAAAGCTTTAGAAGGAAGAATGTGTTGGTTCCAAATAATTTTATCATAAGCAACATCTGGAGCGGACTTGGAGAGTAAAGTATAATAACTCTTTAGGATTAGAGAACCTGAATCCAAAAGATCACAAAGGCTTTTGTCTGCCTTAGACTCCAAGGGAAACACATGAGCATTGATGAGATTTACCATATTTGGAAAAGCCAATGACAGGTTATAGACTATGTTCCAAATAGAATTAGATAGAAAATTACTAACTTGGGATTGAATAAATTTATAATTTCTAAGAACATTGGGGAAAAATTGATGTGATGCTTGCCACACCAACTATCTAGCTAAAAATTGATGTTTTTGCCATTACGAAAAATCTTGTTAGAGTAATCTATCACTATTCTATGGTTCCCTTTTATGCCACAACAAAGAGAAGATAATATGTGATATTGAATGACACCATGGTTCCTCAAAACTATAGAAAGAAGAAGGGTGGTCTAGCTTCTTTCCAAAGAGAACATGTCCCAACACAATTTGAGGTTAGCAACTTCATTAAGAATAGGTTTGGGCCTTAAACCAAGAACTCCTTTAGAAGTTGGCATGCAATATTTATGCCAAGAAACTCTTACTATCTTTTTCTTATCCATGTTTATGATTTGCCTTGAAAATAAGAATTACTCAATCGAAACAATAAAGGTTAGCAATCACTTGGTTATACACGTAAATATAACTTCAGCGAAAGGTAAGTCAAGATAAAACATAAGATAAAAAGTGTAAAAGTGCAAGAATCTTAAAGTGCAGAAATGTTAAATACTTCAAAGATAAATATCATGAAAATAAAGAGTGCAGGAATGTAAATGGCAGGAAGTAAACGAAATGCAATAATATCGAAAGATACTTGAAATAAAGGAAAATACACATGTATTAAAATGGCGGTGGTGTCATACGTACATTTCTCAGCGAACTCTTTCTCTTAACACTTGATACTTGAGTAGTATGTGAGTGATTTGTACAAAATGAACACACAGAATCCTAACATTAGAACCCTTATTTATACTAGTTTCGACCTTAACGGTCCTACGCTAATCTAATGCCACGTTTCTTATGAGAATCCCTGGAAAGCCATCTGTCTCTGGACAGTTATGCAAACTTCTTCGAATTTCAAATCTTCCCGCCTGAATCCTCCTTCGACGCGTGGCAATATAACTTAACATTAAAATACCACGAAAACACGCTAAGCATCAGTACTTAACATATCTCGTAAAATTTGTCTAAGTCTCGAAGATATACACTCCTACTAGTTTCAGCATTCACTATCTTCGTTATGACTTAAAATTCTTCATCCTCGAAACATGGCCATCAGGAGCCATTTTATCTTCAAAGACGGTCATCAGCAACCATCCTCCTTCGAGCTTCCGACCTTCGAAGGACATTTCTTCCTAAACGAAATCTTCAGCTAACAAATTGCCCCCAATAAATGCCTGTTTCGAAAAACAAGAGAAATAGGCGTTTCTTGCTGTAATAAGATTTCGTTTTAGAGTTCCAAGATCATTGACTGACGTCATAATCATTTATGACTCTGTTTCCAAAACGTCTTGTCATTTTCAAAGATGTCTACTCATAACTTACATTCCCACGTTTTGGTCTTACTTCCTGATCATTACTCCTATATACTAGGAGTAAAGCTAATAACTATTCGACCGCCGTTGGATGAAATCAACGCCTGCCGCGTGTCTCTTGGCTTTTACCCAAAAGATTTGAAAGGGTTTCCGTTAAACCTTTAAATACTGAAACTTTAACCTTCACATAACTTTCACCTCTTATTTCCTTATTTCTCCACAGAAAAGAACACCCTTGATTATATTCAAACCCATTCCAAATAAATCAAACTTACTCATGGCGTCTTCCTCAAACGTTCTTCAACCAGCTCTGAAACTTCAACAATCTACACAGATGGGGGATCAAGAGTACGTACCAAACCCAAATTCTGCGGAAGTGCGCGCCATTTACGCCTCTCAGGTAATCATCCCTTTTGAACTTTCTGGGAAAACTCATGCTTTCATGGGTCCTTTACCAGGAGAAACTAACCCTTCTCTGAGTAAATTCTTTCCTGCTTACTATAAAACTAGGCCGTTAGTTAGTAAGAACAAAATAGATGAAGATGGCCGTCCTATTTCTGCAAAGCCTGATGATACAAAAAACACTTCGACCGAAAACCCTTCAGCCCTAGAGAAAATTAGGTTAGACTATGTAACCAATTTTGTGAAAGTTTTTAGGTCAATTCCCTTAGCAAAAGACCCTGAACTATACTATGCCTGGTTGGCAAGAGTAGAGAAACACAAGGCTTCTTTCTGGAAAGAACTGGGCATTTATGATTTAATCCAACTGTCCAAGACTGGTTTAGAATACAACCAAACCATGTTAGTTGCGTCAGTTTATTTCTGGGATGCTTCCCACAACACTTTCCATCTTCCATATGGAATGATCACCCCCACGCTTTTCGACATAGCCGCCATTACGGGGCTTCGACCAACCGGAGAACCCTTCGACCCCAACGTCATGGATACTGATACTATTAACTTCAATGAAGCAACTGTTACTTATACTGCATTCATTCAACAGTATCATGACGAAAATAATGAGGTAGTCTTAGACGAAGAGCACATTGCTTTCTTAGCCTTATGGCTTTCGAGGTGCGTCTTCTGTTCTAGGTCCATACAAGTGGCAAAAAGATATCTCTGTATGGCTAATCAACTCCATGCTGGAACAAAACTAAACCTGAGCCAGTTGATTCTAGGGTTTCTCTACGAGAACCTAGGTGAAGCAACAGACCTTGTAAAGAATTATAAAAGATATCTCTGTATGGCTAATCAACTCCCATTTCGAGGTGTTGTGAACGAAGAAGATCCAGATATTAAAAATCGAACTGTAGAAGGAACCAAGTTGGCTTCGCTAACCCCAAAAGAAGAGACTGGGAAACTTCGCGAGCACTTTCTAGCATATGTCATGATGTTTGCTCGGTGTCATCAATTCAGCCCTTCGATGGCTCCGTTCGTAAACAAGACAGTGGGTCCCGAATGGTTCACTCGAAAGTTTCCACCAACATCTCAAGATCAATAGACTGAATCTATGACTATTTGGGGAGCTTTCCTTACCCCTAGGTTATTCTATCACCGTCTTCGCCCCTCCAAAAGCCAATATGTTCTCCTCTGCTACCAACCAAATCTGGTATCAAGGCAATTTGGATTGGTTCAAGCAAAACCCAAATGTCTGTATGAGAAAAGGAACCACATGTGTTTACACACTTTACATCTGACTGAAGAAGAATGTGAATCAAAAATTGCCAGATACACTGGTGTGACCAATCTTTCACCTATTCCTTTCGATCCCGCATTTTACTCTACTCCGGATTTTCAACAATGGTGGACGGACTATTACACCACGCAAATCTTTGACGCTGAGAGCCTTACTCGCGAACTAACTGAAGCTTTTGCTGATGTGCAGGAAAAATTTCAAAAAGGTACTTCGACTCATATTAAAGAAATACAAGCCTTTCAAAAGTTCTTTGAAACCATTTACAGGCCTGATGATCTTAGTCGGACCGTTCGTGAAGCTGCAGTCACTTTGCGCGAAAAAGTTTTCTGCTAAACTGGATAAGTTGAAACTGCCCTCGTCTGTTCGACCAGAACTGCGTTATGAAGTGGCTTTCAAACTTAATCCTCCAAAATTCCCTCCACTGCCAAGCGCTGATTTTGGTGTGGCTTTAAGCCCTCCTTTCCCAGACTGGTTCGTGTGTGGGAATGCTTTTAAAATTCTTCAGGAAAGCACTAAAAAACACGCTGAACGAGTGGTCCCGACTAAGCATACCCTGGATACTTTCAAAGGACATCTCCATATAGATCTTGAACATGTTCGTGTCTTGACTCCAATACCTGAAGGTTTGGGTTCAGACAAAATTTTATGACTAACGTTCCTTTTCTGCTGAAATACTAATTCCAGTTTCAACTACAGCTGTTGCTCGAAGGAAAAAGATCAAACAACTCCCTGCGCAGAAAGCTTCCGAAGTTTCGCAAAGCAACAAGCCCAGTGAGAGCGACTCTATCACTACTGACAAGAAACCCACGGTATATACATACTTTATCTTTCATTTGTATGTTACACGAATCATACTCACCTCACCCAATTTATATTTTCAGAGTTCGAAGCCTCCACCACATTCGAAGCGAAAGACCTCTCCAGTAGTTGTCTCAGATGATGATGACAAATCTCCACCTCGAACCAGACAAGCCCAAAAGAAAAGGCAGAAGGCCGCTACTCCTTCAAGAAAAGAAAAGGGATCTGGGTCTTCGAAACTTACTTCACAGGGTGACAAGGTATCTTCTGAAGAATCACCTTTGAAAGGTGGTAGTAACGCTTTCGTTGTCGAGAGCCACAATTCGAGCCCAGATAACATCCTAACTAAGGTATTTGGATTTCCCAACCTAATCATCTTTATAAATTTTTAACTTAAAATAATTAAGTTAACGTTTTACCTTATGATTGTAGGATGATGTTGGCACAGCCACCTCCGACCTCAAATCCTTCACTCTTAATATTGATCTTGATAAACTCCAAGGTAAATGCATATTCTTTTTACAGCGAAGAAATTTCTTGCAACTTTCCTTACCATGACATGTTCTAATTATTTCATGCAGGTAAATCTCATGTGCTTTCACCAGTGATCGAAGACGCTCAGCCTCTTGCGACTATCATTCCTAGTACAGCAGTCGAAAAGAGCCATTCAACTGATGATTCTCCACCTACCCATAAGAGCGAAAAAGAAGACCAACAATGTTCAGGTAGCAACAATGTAGCTGGTCATCCATCTGGTAGTGAGGACACTTTGTCTGAACAAGATGTCATGGAAGAAACCTCCAAGCTAAACACAGTAGTTCCCCACGAAACCACACCTTTTGGGACCATAGTTTCTCCTGAAACTACTTCGACTCCTGCCCCAGCAAAGCCTACTCCTTCAGAATTGGAGCAGCTGAAACAAACTGATCCTCTTAGCTTCCTCAAGGCTATGATGGATATTGATAATACTTCGCCTTCTGAGCTCGAAACTTCTCCAGCTGTACAGCCAGAATCTGGTAATAAAGAGGATACTTCTGTCCTTCTTCATCAGATAAAGGAAAAGTTCTTCGAAACCAACCTCGTCGAAACTCTTAGCAAGGATCCTATCAAAAGTCACAGCTTGAATAAACTTCTGAAAAAGGTGGATCTACTCCTAGTTTCGAAAGAAGTCTCAAAGGTGATTGTTTTGCTGGGTTCCCTGATCGAACAACTCCAGGCCAATATTCTTCGAAAACACAATGTCGACGAACAACTGACTGCGAAAATGGCCTCTCATAATTCTTTGTGGAAATCTGCTATTGATGCAACCAAACAGGGTGAAGCCCTTAAGCTTAAATATTCGAAGAACCAGGAAGCATATGACGAATGTGAGAAGAGCATCAACTCCTGGAAGCAAGAGATAAAAATGCTCGAAGAGAAGATAAAGGGGGCTGAATCTCGTAAGGCAACCCTTCAACAATCCAGTGAGCAGGAATTGACTGAAGTTGCACGTTTAGGAATCCAACATTTCGAGGCTGCACGAAAACTAGTTCCTGAAATTGACGAACAGAAGAAACAAAGGGCCCTGATTGAACTTCGCATGTCTTCCTGGGAGATTCAATATTCGAAGATAAAAGATAGTCTCCCTAAATATTTTAATTAGTTACCTCAAACTTTGTACTTCATTATCATGCTGTACTTTTGCTTTGTAATCAAACTCTTCGCAGAATATATATGTATGCTCAACTTTTATCTGCTTAGCTTTTATCTTCCACTTTGTCCATATTTTTGCAATCCTCGCAAGCAGTATTTTTAGCAAATCTTCCAGATTTCGCCAAAATCTATTTTCTGATTTGCCACAGTAATTTTAATTAATGTAAAACACGTGATCTGACCATCCTTCGCACCCTTTAGCTTAGACTTGACGTTTCCACTCCCTTAGCCATAATCATTATTAAGTGGTGACGTCACTTTCTCCAAAACATCTCTTTAAGACGTGCGTGCATCAGTTTTTCATGATTGCATCTCAACTTCCAAGGGCGGGAAACGGCGAAAGCCATAACTCCTCTTTGGAATACCAAACGCAGTCTAATCAAACATTAAAAATTAAACCGTTCCACTTCTGCCCCCAAGTCTATATAAGGGCTTAACATCACACTTCTTTTCTTCATTCTTGTTCCAAAAAACCTTATCTTTAAACTTCGTTCCTCCTTTTGCATTTTCTCAAACAAAAAACCAGAAAAATATTTCCAAATTTTTCTCTACAAAATGGCAGTACCCCTCACTTACAACAATATCAGAGCTTGCATCAAAAAAGAATTCAAAGTTTCTGAAGAAGATTTTGAAAGCAATTCCATAAGCATTAGTGCTTTCTTTGTTAACCAAGAGCTTGATTTCTATTATGAAATCCTGGAAGGACCAGTTTATCCCAACATGCTGGCTGATTTCTGGATGTTTGCGTCTTTACGCATAGATCCAGAGGGTAGAACCACTATAATCTCTGAGGTTCGAGGTGCCCACATTAGGATCACTCCCACCACTATCTCTAACCTTATGAGATGCAACAACTCTGGGGAGACCTTTGATGATAACAGCTTCAACATGACCACGCATCTTCTGTTGAGGACTCTCATGGACAATGACCCTTTCAGCGCCAAGGTCATTAGGATTTGGCACCAACTCCTTGTGGGTAATTTTCGTCCACGAAACCATGATCAAAATAGCATCATGGTGGAAGATTTAGAGTTTATACTCTATGGCTTTCGTGGGAAGAAAATCAACTTTCCTTTGATGATCTTCAAAGGACTTGTTGAGGCAGTTTCTATGGCTGCTGCTCGTCAAGGGGTTGTGACGTGTCTTCCATATGGGAGACTCCTATCTTACATATTCCTCAAAAAGGGTATAGTGAGAAGGATGCGCAGCTCTGGGTCCATGGATATGTTCGAGGCGGAGAGCTTGCCCCTGCTGTCTTTGGAAGGTTTAGACCAGAGGATCAACTAGGAGGTGTTTTGGTTTAGGTTTTTATGTTTTCTCTTTTGTACTCTTCAACGTTTTGGGTCATGCTCTTAGGCTTCATTTTGTAATGCATGTAATCTTTCACTTTCTAATGACAAATATTTTGATGTTTCTTTGTCTCTTTACTTTATTTATCGTATATTTTGATCACAAAACCATTTTGGCATTAATTCAACCATTTTGGCTTACGTAGTACCTTAAATATCTACGTTTTTGCAATCTTCACTTCATGCATGCTTGGTTTGTATCTCTTCAGATACTTCCCGTTTACTCTCAAAATCCTGCGATCTTCCGCTAATTCTTCGATTTCGTAAGCATTATTCGAAAATACCTTTAAGATTCGAAAGGGTCCTTCCCAGTGTGGGGACCATTTACCAAGTGCCTGATTCTTTCGATCTATAGGTAAAATAACTTTCCAAACTAAGTCATTATTGATAAACGTTTTACCTTTCACCTTTTTGTTGTATGCTCTGGATACTCTTTCCTTTTGCCTTTTTATCATCTCCAATGCTCGAAGTCTATCTTCGTCCAGGTCTACTAATTCATTCATCATTAACTCCCAGTATATGTTGGGAGGGATTTCTGCCTGTCTTTGTATCCTTACTGACTGCAGGTATATCTCGATTGGGAGTACTGCATCGTGACCAAACGTCAGTTGGAAAGGCGTTGTATTTGTAGCTTCTTCTGGAGATGTTCGACAAGCCCAGAGTGCTTGGTCCAAAGTTTTATGCCAATTTTTGGGTTTTTTCCCCACATGTTTCTTGATAAGACCAATTATTATCTTGTTTGCTGCTTCAACTTGTCCATTTGCCTGAGCGTAGTAAGGTGTAGAAGTAAACAATTTGAACCCTATTTCTTTGGCGAAGTCCTGCATCTTTCGCCCAGTGAACACTGATCCTTGATCAGTAGTTATACTTTCTGGGATTCCAAATCTGTATATAATATGTTTCTGAATAAACTCAATCACGGCCTCTTGATCCACATTCGCGAGTGGTATTGCTTCGACCCATTTTGTGAAGTAGTCTATTCCTACCAATATGTATCTTTGACCTTTAGACGATTTGGGGTGAATTTCTCCAATCAAATCTAGTGCCCATCCCCTAAAAGGCCATGGTTTCACTATTGAACTTAATTCGTTTGCTGGGGCGTGTTGGATACCTGCATGTTCTTGACATTTTTGACACCCTTTCGCAAACTCTATGCAGTCTTTTAACATGGAAGGCCAATACATTCCATAACGAAACAGAAGCCATTTCATTTTGTGTCCTGCTTGATGTGCACCACATGCTCCACTGTGTACATTTGAAAGAGCCAAATATGCTTCTGCTTCACCCAAGCATTTTAACAAGACCCCTTCAGGGGTTTTCTTGAACAGTTCGTTTCTCATCAGAAAATATGACAAAGCTCTGTATTTCACCTTTCTATCCGTGTCTGTCGAAGGATTTTTTATATAGTTCACAATTGGGCTCCTCCAATCTGTGTCTGCTAACGAGTCTATATTTAACACTTCGAATTCTTCTTTGCCAGCAAAGCCTAATTGTGAATTCTCCAGGTCACTTGGGGAAAGTTTGGTAGCCATTGCTTTCCCTCTAACTTCGATCAGTTCTTCTAATTTTTCTTTTGATACCCTGTATCCTGAGGCTAACTGTGCCAAATCATTTGCTTCTTGATTCTTGGTCCTTGAAACATGGTTTAACTCCACATATTCGAATTTTTTAAGCAGCCTATTTGCTATGACAAAGTACATGATCAAGTTTTCTTTGATGCATTTGTACTCCTTTGTTAATTGCTTGATCACTAGTTCGGAGTCTCCTTTAATTTCGACTCTGGTTGCCCCCAATTCTAACAAAGCTTCGAGTCCAGCAATTAGTGCTTCATATTCAGCTTCGTTGTTGGAGCATAAAGGACCTTCAATCTTGTACTTGAGCTTTGTTGGAATTCCATCAGGAGAAATTATCAATATCCCAACACCAGTTCCTTCTCTGTGAGTCGAACCATCGAAGTATAGCTTCCAAGGCTTCAAATCTACATAATGTTGAGGGCTCTCAACCACTGCATGGTCAACAATAAAATCTGATACAATCCGATCTTTCATTGCCTTGAGAGGTTGAAATATCAGCGAGTACTCAGTAAGGGCTAAAGCCCATTTTCCAATTCGACTGTGCAATATTGGCTTTGATAACATATGTTTGATAACATCGCAATGAGACGAAACATAAACATCAACTGGCTTTATATAATACTTGAGTTTGATACAAGAGAAATATAAACAAAGGCAGAGTTTTTCTATTACGTTATACCTAGTCTCTGCATCATTGAGCACTCTACTTAAATAATAAATGGCTCTTTCGATGCCATTTTCATCTTCTTGTGCTAACATACTGCCTATTGTATTATCTGAGGCTGAAATATACAGGCGCATTTGTTTCTTCCCATTTGGGGGAGATAAGATTGGTGGATGGATCAAGTATTGCTTGATTTTATCAAAAGCTTCTTGATGTTCGACACGCCATTCGAACTTTCCTTCCCTTAGACGAAGTATAGGGGAGAAAGCTTGTGTGCGTCCACTCAAATTAGAGATGAACCTTCTTAAGAAGTTTATCTTCCCCAGCAAGGACTGCAATTCTTTCTTCGTGGATGGAGGCTTGGTTTCCATAATAGCCTTCGTCTTATTCTGATTAATTTCTATCCCCTTTTTATGAACCACGAAGCCCAGGAAATCTCCAGCCTGCACAAAGAAAGCACATTTGAGGGGATTCATCTTTAAGCCATGTTTTCTCATTCTTTCGAATGATTGGCTTAGATGATCGAGATGATCGTAATCTGAGACAGATTTAACAACGATGTCATCTATGTATACTTGCATGAATGTTTCTATAAAATCATGAAATATAGAATTCATTGCTCTTTGGTAGGTTGCCCCAGCATTCTTTAAGCCGAAAGGAATTACAACCCACTCATAGGTGCCTATTGCCCCTGGGCAACAAAAAGCTGTTTTAGACACATCTTCTTCTGCAATGAAAATCTGATTATAACCAGAGTATCCATCCAACATACTTAGATATTCGAAACCTGCGGCTGAATCCACTAACATTTCTGCCACAGGCATGGGATATTCATCCTTAGGAGTTGCTGCATTCAAATCACAAAAATCTATGCATACTCTTAATGAACCATTCTTTTTAATAACTGGTACAATATTAGCAATCCATTCGACATACCTTGTGGTTCTGATGAACTTACACCGTAGGAGTCTTTCGACTTCTGCTTTAATCTTCGAATGAATTTCTGGTGCGAACCTTCTAGGAGTTTGCTTGATGGGCTTTTTCCCTTCCTTTATGGGTAACTTCAATTCGACCAAATCGCGCCCTAAACCAGGCATCTCATCATAATCCCATGCAAAGCAATCTTTGTTCTCCTTCAACAACGCGACCACTTTTGACTTCAGCGTTGGCTCTAGTTTCGCACTGACGTATGTTACCCTCCTTTGATCTCCATCTCCGAGATTTACTTCTTCGAGTGGATCCTGGGCTAACATCTTGATATTTGATCCCATTGGGTCCTTCTCGAAACCCAAAGGCTCTTCGTCGTAGATTGCATCCAATCTTTGACCTATCTCTTCTCTTGAAATTTCTTTGACTCGGACTAAATCTTCAGGCAGGTGAGGGATCGTATCTATCCCCAAATCTGGAGTTTCTTCCTTTTTTAGACCTTCATTAAACAATATGTTTGACAATTCGGCTTCGAGAGCCGTTTTTCTTTTATTCTCGGCTACGTAAGCCGAAATCTTTTCGAAAAATGATGACTCAGACATCATCAACTTCGTCATCCCAGCCTGTTGGCCGTATTGTCGGATAATGCTCCGTTGGTGGGGTATCTTCTGGGCCATCCATTATTTCCCTATTCCACTGGAAACCGTTTGGGTGTAGAGTTAAGTAGTACAACACATTTTTATTTGGGGTATACATCTCTTCTGCAGCATGACAAGGTCCTATGTTTGCCAAGTTCCTATCGAAGTTAGTTTTATTAACTTGATTAACTTCAGCCATATAGTAACTCTGACCCCCTTCAATATTCTCTAATATACCATCTTCCCTCCAAATGGTTCCCATCTTTCGCGTCGAGCCCTTTCGAAGTTGGCTTCGACCCTTCGATTCAGCATGATCGAACACCTTGGACACATCCATTGTTTTCCGCCATTCCTTTCATGGCAATTCCAGAGATAATCTTTGAGACTTTCCCCTCTTGGAGGGATTTCAATGTTTCCCTTTTGCCTTGTCAACCATGTCTCCAATTCGCCAAATTCAGACATTGGTCGTCTGGCACTGACCATGTTAACAACTGCTGGAGGGGCTTCAGAAATCTGGATTTGTTGAAGTTTTACCCTGAGGTCTTCAGTGGCCTCACTGGTTTTTTCTCTCGAAACTTCAGTTATCTCTGTCTTGGAGGATTCTTCAACATCAGTATTGAAGACCGCATCGTCATTTAGGCTTTCAGTAGCCTGCTTTCCGGTTAACATTATCTCAGCTTTCGCAATGTCTACCTCAGATACTTCTACCATGTTGACATCCAGTGGTTCACACAGGCTAGCGTCAGCAATGTTCAAAGGATTTGTGTCGACCTTCATGTGACTCTTAGTCTTGTCAGCAAACTTCAAACGTCCATCCTTGATAGCGTTTTGAATTAGATCCCTGAAAAGAAAACATTGTGAGGTTTTATGGCCCAAAAAACCATGATATATACAAAAGCCTCTCTTCTTCCGTTGTTCTAACGGAGGAATTTTGGAATTTGGAGGCAGTATCAGTTGGCCATCTTTTACTAGTAAATCAAATATTTCATCACACTTAGTGACGTTGAATGTGTAAGTTTTTTTAGGGAATCTATCGTTCTTATCGTTCTCTACTGGGATTTTTCCATTTGCAGGATTGAGTAATTTGCAAGCATAAGGTGGCGCTTCTTTCAGTTCGGCTAAATCTACTTCGACCTCTTATATGCCGTATGAGTCGCTGAAAGATTCGTCATCGGCGTCTTCCGCCTCGACGTATGCTACCCTTTCCTTTTTATATCCCTTGTTTGCTCTAGCTTTTTCTGCTTTCAAACGTTCGACTTGTCGAACCCTATCTGCCAACTGGGCCATATCCCTAAGGTACTGAGTATCTAGTTTCTTTCTGATTGAATAATCTAGACCACCGGCAACCATTTCGACCCATTCATGTTCTGGGACTGTTGTGAAACACCTTGATTTCAACAGTCGGAACCTATTCAGGTAATCATCAATTGGTTCTGTAAACTTCCTCTTAATGCTGGCCAATTCTTTCAGACTTATCTTGGTTTGGCCCATGTAGAACTGTTCATGGAACAACCTTTCTAAGTGTGCCCAAGCATCTATCGAATTTGGTGGTAAAGTAGTGAACCAAATAAAAGCATTCTTTGTTAGCGAACTAGGGAAATATTTGATCCTTAAATCCTCATTCCCTGCTAAGTCTCCTGCTTCTGTCAGATATCTGGCAATATGTTCCACAGTTGACTCGCTAGTTTCGCCTGAAAACTTTGTGAACTTGGGTACTTTAGTGCCTCTAGGCAACTCTGTCTGCATGATATAATCTGATATGGGGGATGTATAATTTGGACGTCGAAGTCCAGTACTAAGGCCGTTATTGGCCATAACCCTTTCTATCATGGCGGTTAAGTTATTTTCCGTAGCCAGATTTTCTCTTCTGACTCTCTGAACGATTTCATCTGGATGTTCGTTCCTACCCACTATCCTTAATCTGGGTCTTACTTCCTCCATTTCCTGTTGAACGGGAACAGCTCTTTGATTCGAAGCCTCCAAATCTATTACTTGGTTCCCTTCGATTGCCGCTGTTCTTTGTGGGGCAACTACATTATTAGTGGTTGTCCTAGACGAAGGGACCACATCTTGAATACGTTCCATAATGGGTCCTTCTTCTCGATACAAGGGCTGCTTGTCCTTTCGTTTAGGGTATGGAACTCCCATGAAATCTGCCATTCGATTCATTTGAGATGATATCTTTTGGAAAATCTCCACATTCTCTCGATTCGTACTAGTAATATTTGTTGCTAGTGGATTCAAAATTGAAGCCAGTTCCTTGGCCAAGACCCCTAACATATCATGGTTGCTTGCATCCATTTCTTGTCGGAATGCTGCTTAATTACTTGTGGTAAAATTGGGTATTTGGGCAGAGAAGCCAGTATTTTGTGCACTTCGACCCACTGAACCAAGATTTGGCGAAAACGTCGCATTGTTAGTTGTAGCATATGTAGGTCCTGCCCCTCGTACGCCTGTTCCATATGGATATGGCATTCTGTATGGGTAGTTTGGCCTCCATTCGAACGCAGAGTTCGACCCTGGATTGAATAAGTTATTTGCGGCATTTGTCGAGAAAAGCGGTATCTCGTTTGCGCTTGTGGATGAAGGTGCGGTAGTCGACACTGAAACTGGAATAGTCCCTGATGGTTCTGTATTATTCTCAGGTATAGCCTGGGAACTATCCGTGGGCCTCGATCCATTTGGACCCGGTGTATCCCGCGCTCCTTGAGTAGAAGTCGAAACGTGCATAGAATTTGCCGCTCCTGATCCTGAGCCTTGTGGGGGATCTTGATCTCCCCCTGTACTGGTCGTGACGACCATTTTCTTGTTATACCTTCGTTTGGGAATCGGTTGTGCACTGTTTGTTAATTTACCGTTCCTAAGGTTCATACAAGGTCTTGATATTGTCTAGACAAAATAAAACAATTGATTAAAAACAATCTGCTTGACACTGTCCCACTGGGCGTGCCATTTTGTTTACGGTGATTTCCGGTAAACAACCGCTAGTCTTCCAAATTATAATAAATATGATTTGGTTACTCGCAGGATCGACTAGATTGATCCTAGGACATAGTCAAAAAGATTGTCATTTATGATGATTCGAACCATGTTTATGATTTGCCTTGAAAATAAGAATTACTCAATCGAAACAATAAAGGTTAGCAATCACTTGGTTATACACGTAAATATAACTTCAGCGAAAGGTAAGTCAAGATAAAACATAAGATAAAAACTGTAAAAGTGCAAGAATCTTAAAGTGCAGAAATGTTAAATACTTCAAAGATAAATAACATGAAAATAAAGAGTGCAGGAATGTAAATGGCAGGAAGTAAACGAAATGCAATAATATCGAAAGATACTTGAAATAAAGGAAAATACACATGTATTAAAATGGTGGTGGTGTCATACGTACATTTCTCAGCGAACTCTTTCTCTTAACACTTGATACTTGAGTAGTATGTGAGTGATTTGTACAAAATGAACACACAGAATCCTAACATTAGAACCCTTATTTATACTAGTTTCGACCTTAACGGTCCTACGCTAATCTAATGCCACGTTTCTTATGAGAATCCCTGGAAAGCCATCTGTCTCTGGACAGTTATGCAAACTTCTTCGAATTTCAAATCTTCCCGCCTGAATCCTCCTTCGACGCGTGGCAATATAACTTAACATTAAAATACCACGAAAACACGCTAAGCATCAGTACTTAACATATCTCGTAAAATTTGTCTAAGTCTCGAAGATATACACTCCTACTAGTTTCAGCATTCACTATCTTCGTTATGACTTAAAATTCTTCATCCTCGAAACATGGCCATCAGGAGCCATTTTATCTTCAAAGACGGTCATCAGCAACCATCCTTCTTCGAGCTTCCGACCTTCGAAGGACATTTCTTCCTAAACGAAATCTTCAGCTAACACCACTCCACACAAAACTTATGATCCAAACATCCAATAAGCGAGTCAAAGCCACGTTCCAATTATAAATAGCCAAATAGGGAAGAAGTTAAAACCAACCCTTTCAACAATGATTTTACATATGATTTCTTTGAAAAGATCTAAGATAACCAACACCCTAACGTTATGACCAAACTCCCTTTCAAAAGAGTCAATGCAAATTGGAGTGCCTTTTCTGCTAGCAATGGCAAAGATAATTTTAGGTCTCCAAGACTCTTGAGATATATCATGAATTACAATCCAAGTGTGTGTTGAGATTTGGTTAATGGTTGAGGGAACAAAGTCTCTAGACCAAGGAAATAACTTTAAATAGCCCGGTTTGATATTCCACGAGCTAATCGAACGGACACGACACACATCTTCAATCGAACAGAAGGAGAACTTGTAGTAACATTTGCCAAGGAATGTGATACCCCATTTACCAACAGAGGTCCAAAGCAACAATATCTTGAGCCACAAGTTAACAACTGTGAAAGTGGAAGAACCTTTGGGCCAAATAATCGTACCATGAAGGTTAAGTTTACAAGCTTCAAGGCTAAGAAGATACTCAACTTGTGGAATAAAAATTACAAGCTTATCCTCTTTAACACATGGAACTGATAACTAACTTATATAAATGTTACAAACATTATTGATCGCCTCTACAAAGGTTTTGCAACATGCATGAACTCAGGTTTATCAATGGAAGCTTTAGGAGGAGCAAAAGGCAAAGTTTCAGAGAAAAGCACATTGTATAGATGAGAATCCATGATGAAGAAAATGAACAGAAATTAGGTTAACATTGCGCGGGAGTTTGAAAATCGCCTAAGCATTTTGTCAATACTTTTTTCATCCAAAAAAAAATTCATCATGATAGCAATATGAACGACCAGTCAAGCTTAAGCAAGAAAGAGAGATTCCCCTCTTCTAAATTACTAGATAAATTTATTAATATTGTTCAATATAGTCTTAATTAATAGTTAGCCGTAATTTTTTTTATGATAACGCAATTATAATATCATTGTTTTGCTTAAAATATTAGTTAAAGGATAACTTTAAAATAATCATACATAAAAGAGACACTAGAAATAATAAAAATAAATGACAAAACTAATATATTTTTTTCTCAAGTTTCTTTTGATATCAATTATTTACTTAATTGTTTTTAGTGGACATTCACGTACCCTTAAATTTAGTTGGGTATGAATACCCTCAATTAATTAAACATGACAATTCAATGCCACATCATATTTTAAATAAATTTAAATTTCAAAATAATTTGCACTAAAGGTACTAGTATCTAAATCCCTCATCTCTTTAAGACTAGGATTTTCTCTGTTGGTGAGCGACGCCTCTCCTCTTGTAGGGGTTCCTCCTCCGTCATCGGAGCTACTCTCCGCCATTATGGAGGTTGTCTTCCTTCAATGGAGGTTTTTCCCCCATTGCAAGTGTTTCTTTCCTTCCTTCTCACTCCTTTGAATCACTCATCTTTGTTGGATCCATGTCTTATTCTACCTTCAACCCCCATTTGTGGTATTTGTGTTGTTCTGTTGTGTAGGTTGTTTTAAGTATGTTCTTATGGTGTTCGAAAAAATGCCTCAAAGAAGCTTGGATGAAGGAGATGTGATTATGAGTGAGAACCTAATAATGGTTGTTGCTAATCAAACTCTCTTTTCCTGTCAACAAATGATTCCTCCACAAAGTGTGAGTTTAATCAAACTTGAGAACTGATATAATTGAACTATGCGTCACAAAGCTAAAGAAATGATTTGTAACCGGATAGATTTAAAAATTATGGTTCCTAAACTCACTTTTCATCGGTGGAAGAAATTTGCTCGGTTGCTTCGATCAAGGAATTGGATTGGTAACTCTCTATTAGTTTCTAAATTCTCAAAGTTTATTGATGTTCATAGCTTGATTAGCTTAATTATTAGTGTTGTTTTAAAAAAAAGTGGATGAAAAATGCCCTTAACACAATATTTTTCACTATACTCATACTCTCTCTATTTCATCTAATACACGAGGATTTTATAAAAGAAAAAGTACTGATACCTAACTTAAATTTATGATATCAAAAAATTTACCTTTTTATTTATATTATAATACTAGAAAATAGTTAGTAATAACTCCTATAAGTATATCATTTTCATTTCCTTTAAATTTACATCAAAACCATTTTTTTGTTTGGTAACAAATCAATTATAACCTTAATTTTTTTGTTTGGTAACAAATCAATTAAAACCTTTGCAGAAATGAATCAAAGTCCTGATATGTTCCCAATCTCATGCGCAAAGAGTTAAATAAAAGTGATAAGTTTGCTTAAAAATGAATTGATGTTTTCTTGACTGAGAAATTGAATTGATGTGGGTGGACCTGAATAATTAATTGACGATTATTAAAGCATGAGCATATACTTATCATATGGTTGAATATTCATAATTATAGTTAGAATAATTATGATTGAAGACAAAAACATTGCTGAAACATCAGTTCACAAGAGACATGTACATGTGACATATTCACTCACGGATAATTTAATATTACTCACTAATTAGCAACCCCAAAAGAGTAATATTAAATGACTTTTGCCCTCAGTCATATAGGCGTGTTTTAGTTTATCCCTTTAAAAAATATTTTTTGGCGCAGATCTTAAAAAAAATTTCATCACTAAGGCCCCTGTTCCATTTTTTTTGTCAAAATTCTTAGAATTTTGCCTACGTGGCGTGCTGATTGTGTATTTGCTGCACACGTAGCATTTTTTAATTTTTAATTTCCACGTGGAATTTCGTTTTTTTTTTTAATTTGAAAAAAAATTTATTCAATATACTGACATGGAATTATGTATTTTTATTTTTGTAATTATTTTTAATTAGACATTTTATGCATTTTATGTTTTCAAATTTTAAAATATGGAAAATTATAAAATTTTGTGGGCAATAGGTGTTAACCTCCGAGCAACATGCAATAGGAGCTACCACTAAGCTACATTATTCTTCAGGAAAATGTTTGCATCTCAATTGTATATGTTAAATAATTGTTTGTCATATTTGATATTTTCATTATGTTTAAACTATTTTATATTGAGTAATGTATCATTATATTTAATAATAAATAATAATTCTTATTATTCAATTAATATTTTTTTATATTTATTATTATATGTTAAAAAATCAAGTTTATTTCAAAATAATTAAAGAGTATAATTTCATTAATCGTTATATTGTTTAAATGATTAAAAATATAATAAATAATACATGGATTTTAAATAATAATAAACTGAAATAAAATTAAAATGTGTTTTTAAAATAATATACAAAAATAAACTGAAATTAATTTAAATATAATTCATAGTTTATATTTGAATAAATAAATTATAGTATTTATTTAAAAATAAATTGAAATTAATTTTTATAAATAATAATAAACTGATATAATATATATATATATATATATATATATATATATATATATATATATATATATATATATATATATATATTTAAAAGTAAATTGAAATTACCCATTGAATTCCCGAATATTTTAACCTCTACAAATGCTTTCCTTGATCGCGTGCAAGAGAATTGGAATTTACCCATTGAAGGCAATGCCATGTTTGTGTTATGGAAGAAATTGCAGCGCCTTCAACACACCATCAAATCCATGAGCTTACCATACAAAGGCATGCAGGAGCAGATTGTGAATGCCAGGAACTCACTTTTCCAGGCCCAAAATGATCTGAACAATGACAGGTTGAACCCGACCCTCATTGAGAAAGTTAAAACCATGACTGATAATGTTATTGAGCTGAACCAAATTGAAGAGGAGATGTTGCAGCAACGATCCAAAATTAATTGGATTAAGATGGGAGATGGGAACAATATGTTTTTCCATGCTACACTTAAAGCTAAAGCAAAGCAAACTCAAATCACAACTCTAGTTACAGATGCGGGGCAGACCATTCATCAGCAGCACGAAATCAAGGAAGAGATTCTCGGATTCTACAAAAACCTTGTGGGCTCCTCTGCTGGCAGTCTGCAGGGGATAGATATTGTGGCTATGCGTAAAGGAAAGCAACTCAACCAAGGCCAAAGAGATTGGCTTGTTAAACCCGTTTCTGAGGACGAGATTCTCAACAGTTTGAAGGGCATCAATGACTCCACAGCCCCAGGCTGCGACGGATACAGCGCTAAATTTTTCAAATGTAGTTGGGACATAGTGAAAACAGATATGATTAATGCAGTAAGGGAATTTTTTGTTGAGGAAAAAATGTATAAAGCAGTCAACAATTCTCTGGTTACCCTCATTCCGAAGACATCTAATGCTACCAAAGTGAAAGATTACCGCCCTATCTCGTGTTGCACTATCATTTACAAGGTAATATCTCGCATCTTGACTGCTAGGCTTGGAAAGATCATTGGTAAAATAGTTCACAACAGCCAAACTGCGTTCATACCGGGAAACCGTATGCAAGACAATATTCTTCTTGCCTATGAGCTGATCCAAGGCTATAGCCGTAAGAGTGGCCCTCCTCGTTGTATGCTCCAAATCGATCTTCAAAAGGCTTATGATTCTGTCGAGTGGAGTGTCGTTGAGACTATCCTTAACGAGATGAATTTTCCACATAAATTCATCAGACTTGTGATGATTACCATCAAAACTGTGTCCTACCGGTACAGCGTAAATGGCGAGCATTCGAACATCTTGATTGCGAAAAGAGGCCTCCGTCAAGGTGACCCTCTTTCTCCTTTGATCTTTGTGCTGGTAATGGATTATCTTCATCGGATTCTGCAGCAACTCCGACACAATCCTAATTTTAAGTTTCATGCGAAATGTGAAAAACTTGGTATCATTAACATCAGCTTCACGGACGACCTTCTTCTGTTTTCACGAGGGGATCCCAGTTCTGTCCAGCTTCTCATGCAAGCTTTTTCTAGTTTCACCACTTCCACTGGCCTCTTTGCGAATCCTTTAAAATGCAAGCTATATTTCGGTAATGTCTCTATCAACGACAAAGCTAGTATATCCCAGATTACCTCGTTTCAGGAAGGTGTCCTTCCTTTTCGCTACCTCGGTATCCCTCTCACTAGTAAAAAACTATCCGTTGCTCATTGTATGGTTCTGGTGGAAAAGTTGATTACTCGAGTCCGTCACTGGAGTGCAAGACTCCTCAGCTTTGCGGGCAGACTTGAATTAGTTAAAAGTGTTCTTTTCTCAATCTCAAACTTCTGGCTTCAAAGTATTCCTCTGCCAAAGAAAATTTTACGAATGGCAGAAGCCATTTGCCGCTCTTTCCTGTGGTCCGGTGGTGAGGCTATCACACATAAAAATCCAGTCGCTTGGGAGAGCACATGTAGACCGAAAAACAAGGGCGGGTTGAATATCATTTCTCTTGATATTTGGGGCACTGTTTGCTTGCTAAAATTGCTTTGGAATATCTGTAGAAAAGCGGACAGCTTGTGGGTTAAGTGGCTCCACGTTTATTACATTAAGTCGGCTGAAATAATGGAAGTTCCTATACGATATAACTGCTCCTGGATCCTCAAACGCATTCTGCAAGTCCGTCAGAGAACCTTGGAGCTTGCTGACTGGAAGAGCACCCTTCATCTCTCTCGGTTCCCTTCCAAAAAGTTGTATTATGAGTTGAGCACGGAGCTCCCTGATGTGCCTTGGAAGAAATTGTTTTTCAATAACAATGCTAGACCAAGAGCCAAATTCGTACTGTGGACAGCTTGTCATAATAAACTTCCTACTAGAGAAAGATTACACAGGTTTGGTTTTATTAATACAAATACATGTTGTTGCTGTGCTGAGAGTGAAACATTACAACACATTTTCTTCTCGTGTCAAACCTTCTGCGAGATCTGGTCGGTTGTGTTGGATTGGTTACAAATCGGTCATCCGCCTAGACCATGGAACGAGGAACTCTGTTGGATCCTTGCTGCCACGAAGAACAAAGGGAGTACAGGTGAAATTCTAAAATGCGCTTTTACGGAGACGATCTATGAAGCTTGGCTACTGCGCAACAAAATTTGTTTTGGAACCCCAAATGTCAACAAAGATATCGGTCCCAATATTATTAACATGATCTCTTATCGGTGTTGGATGAAGAATAGCCTTAGGAAACACATTGCTAGGCTTATGCTGCCTATTTAGTTTTGTTTAGACATTTGTGTGGCTGGATCATTTGGATCGCCTTTGTTTTATCCTGTTTTTGGTTTTGAAATAAAGTTTATCATTTCCAAAAAAAAAAAAAAAAAAAAAATTGAAATTAATTTTTAATATATAATAATAAACTAAAATTAATGTATAATATATAGTATATATTTGAATAAACTGAAATAAAAATGTTTGAATAAACTGAAATTAATTTTTAATATATAATAATAAACTTAAATTATTTAGATTCTACTATTCATTTTACTATATTTAAAAAATAAAACAATATTAATTTATTAACATTTTAATATATATTTGTTATTAATATGTCAAAACAATAAAACCATTGACTAATATAACATGCTGAAAATAAAAACAATCTAAAATTATTTAGATTCTACTATCCATTTTACTATATTTATATAATAAAATGTAATAAACAATAAAACAATATTATTTTATTAACATTTTAAAATATACTAGTGTGTTACCCGTGCGTTCGCACGGGTACCCGTCGTTTTCGCGCATTGTGATTGAGGGAAATAAAAGATGATAGGGAAAATGTTATTTTGTTCAATATAGATATTATTATAGAAGTAAATATCCTAAAAACAAATGTGTAAAATATATAAATTTCTTTTCAATAGGTTGTGCCAAAGTTTGAGATATATTGATTAATAAACATTATTTTTTTCCTTAATATTCAATATTTCGATCATTAACTTCATCTTCCAGTTAATATTCAATATTTCGATCAGTAATTCATGTTCTCATTAATATTTAATATTTTATTCGGTAACTTCATGTTATCGTTAATATTCAATATTTTGACCAGTAACTTCATGTTCCCGTTAATATTTATTATTTTCATCAGTAACTCCTTGTTCCCGTTAATATTCATTATTTTGATCAATAACTTCGAGTTCTCGTTAATATTCCAAATTTGTTCTCGTTAATGTTCAAAAAATTTATCAGTAACTTAATGTTTATGCTAATATTTAAAAAAATTATCAGTAAATTCATGTTCTCTTTAATATTCAATATTTTGTCAATAACTCCATGTTCCCATTAATATATTTATTATCTTGATCAATAACTTCGTGTTCCCATTAATATTCAAAATTTGTTCCCGTTAATAATCAATATTTCAATCACTAACTTCGTGTTCTCGTTAATATTCAATATTTTGATCAGTAATTTATGTTCTCATTAATATTCAATATTTTATTCGGTAATTTCATGTTCCCGTTAATATTTATTATTTTGATCAGTAACTCCGTGTTCCCGTCAATATTCATTATTTTGATCAATAACTCCGTATTCTCGTTAATATTCCAAATTTGTTCTCGTTAATGTTCAAAAAATTTATGAGTAACTTAATATTTCTGTTAATATTTTGAAAAAATATGAGTAATAAATTCGTGTTCTCTTTAATATTCAATATTTTATCAATAACTCCGTGTTTTCGCTAATAATTATTATCTAATAAAATATAGACAATAAGAGTTATGTGATACATGTTAAAAATAAAAAGTTATTTAACGTTATTAAATAAATTATTACTTTTAATATTTTTATTAAGAAAACTATTACTTTAAAGTAAAGATTATTTTAAATACATCAATTAATTTATTTTACATAATTTAATAAAGTAAGTATCAATAAATAAATTCATTATATTTATATTATTTATTGATATTTTGAAATATAAATAGTTTATTAAAATGTATCTATTAAAATTTTTATATTTTAAGAATAAATTAATAATATTAAGAATGTAAAGTTGAGAATTTGTTTGTACTCTTATGTCATAGAGTAACATAAGTTATATTTAAATTAATTTTTTAATTAATGTTCCAAATTACACTGTTGTAATGTTATTTCATTGTTCAACCATTTCATCACGTAAAATATAAGACCCATATGCGATCAAATCAATCCAATATAAATTTAATCCAATAGTCAACTTGATTATTTTTAATCAATTTCAATATAATATTTTTTTATTTTATAAATATACTATAAATTATTCTGTTACAAAAATTATAAAGTTTCCTATTCAATTTTTTATTATCATTTAGATTCACCATTCAAGAACCATTTAAATATATTTAAATTAAATATTGTAATTATTTGATGATTCATAATTAACAATGATGTAAAAATCTTTACATTGAATGTTTACATAAACTGTTTCCAAAATTAAAATCTCTTAAAAATATATAAAATTATCTTAATTTAATAATTATTATAAAATCTCTTTAAAATAATAAGAGCCCATAAACCACTACCTTTTAAAAGTTGTTGCCATTTAAGGTTTCAATAAATTATTTAAAATGATCTCTCTGGTCCTATAATAAATATAATGTAAGTTTATTTTAATTTTTTAATATTAATTTAATATTTTATTATTTTGTTCTAATTTTTTTTAAACTTAAAATATTATTTAAATTTAATGTTATTTGAATTTTTTTTTATAAAAGATTATTTTTTAAATATATCGTTTTAGAAAAATAATGTAATTTTTATCATATGAAATTTTTTAATAATAAATATTTAAATAATTATATCTTATTATTCATTTAATTTATAAAAATTAATTAAAAATGCAAGTTGGAAAATAATGTCAAATAGAATCAAACTCATGCAACTGAAAAATGCAAGTTCTACCATGATCTACCAAAAATGCAACTAATTCTCTATTGGTAATAATATTATAAAATAAATTATTACTTTTAATATTTTTATTAAAAAAACTATTATTTTAAAATAAAGATTACTTTAAATACATCAATTAATTTATTTTACATAATTTAAAAAAGTAAGTATCAATGAATAAATTTATTTTATTTGTATTATTTATTGATATTTTAAAATATAAATAGTTTATTAAAAAATTTCTATTAAAATTTTTATATTTTAAGAATAAATTAATAATATAAAGAATGTAAAGTTGAGAATTTGTTTGTACTCTTATGTCATAAAGTAACATAAGTTATAATTAAATTAATTTTTTAATCAACGTTCCAAATTACACTGTTGTAATGTTATTTCAACCATTCCATCGCATAAAATATAAGACCCTTATGCGATCAAATCAATCCAATATAAATTTAATTCAATAGTCAACTTGATTATTTTTAATCAATTTCAATATAATATTTTTTATTTTATAAATATACTATAAATTATTCTGTAACAAAAATTATAAAGTTTCATATTCAATTTTTTATTATTATTTAGATTGACCATTCAAGAACCATTTAAATATATTTAAATTAAATATTGTAATTATTTGATGATTCATAATTAACAATGATGTAAAAATCTTTACATTGAATGTTTACATAAACTGTTTCCAAAATTAAAACCTCTTAAAAATATATAAAATTATCTTAATTTAATAATTATTAAAATAATAAGAGCCCATAAACCACTACCTTTTAAAAGTTGTTGCCATTTAAGGTTTCAATAAATTATTTAAAATGATCTCTATGGTCCTATAATAAATATAATGTAGTTTATTTTAATTTTTTAATATTAATTTGATATTTTATTATTTTGTTCTAATTTTTTTAAACTTAAAATATTATTTAAATTTAATGTTATTTGAATTTTTTTTATAAAAGATTATTTTTTAAATATATCGTTTTAGAAAAATAATGTGATTTTTATTATATGAAAATTTTTAATAATAAATATTTAAATAATTATATCTTATTATTCATTTAATTTATAAAACTTAATTAAAAATGCAAGTTGGAAAATAATGTCAAATAGAATCAAACTCATGCAACTAAAAAATGCAAGTTCTACCATGATCTACAAAGTAATCAAATTTTTCGCCCGTTACGTGTTATTATATTTACATATAATTATTTTGTAATCATTAAAATTAAAATCAAAAATAGAAAAATCAGAATCCAAAATTAATTGCCTAATATTTTATTAGGAGTCCATTTTTATTATTCACTCAGAGCCTCTAAATAGTCTGATCCGGCTCTATATATATATTTTGGATATATATCAACTTTTTAAATATTTTATTTTAAAGAAAATAATAATTTACTTATTTATTTAATTTCAGCTCATAAAAAATAGTACTTTAGTACTATTATAGTATTATTAAATATTAATTGATTAAACTCCACTTTATTTGTAACGACAAAACTGGAACCAACCGTCCATGTTAAAAAAACAGAAAAGTTTAGTACAAAACAACAGACATATTTTGTCTATTTATTACCATTATTTCTATTCAATTTCAATTTTTGTAACTTAATAGAGCTTATGACCCTTTTGATGATCAGAATAGTTATTGATATTTGTTAGTTTTGAAACAAAATCCACCATTCTTCTTTATAAAATTTTAAACTTAACAATATTTCAAATTTCTCAAAACATTCAATCAAAATCTTCTAGTTTCCTTAACGTAAGATCAAATGTGATTATTCTAACACACAAACAGTTCTTTTAAAATCACACAAAAGATAAGAATCTAAAAGAGATATGGAGAAAACATGGATTCATCAAGTGTAAAAATAAATAAATTACTTTTTACTCATAGATTTAACAACACAAACACACAATCAATCATATATAATTTCTATCAAATGATCAAACCGAATTGCTTGCAACAATCATGGACTGAGAGAAGGAAAAGATGCAACCTACGGGGTGGTGAGAAATTCCAAAGCGGTAGCAGTATAGAACTGATTCAGATTGTTCCTTTTTGTTTTGTGGTTATGATTGAACTTCCTGTTGTGAAATTATCTTGTTCCTTTTTGTTTTGTGGTTATGATCGAACTTCCTGTTGTGAAATTATCTTGCAGAGGTAAGGTAATGCAGCTGGTGGTTATCATTCATAATATTCACAGGATCAACCTTAGAGTTTATACATAAGTAGGACAAAACCATTAACCTAAGTTAAGTAGACCTATTCACCAAAGCATAACACAACTTAGTCATATTTTGCTGTTACATGATAATGACATATTTTCCTACTTTTGTTGAAAACAATCAAATATTCATTTGGTTTTTGTTAATACTTCCTCCAAAACTATGCCGAAAAATTGATAGAAAAAACTTCCTCCAACATTCATATCACCATCTTCCTTCATTGTTTAGAAACTTGTAGACTTCAACTCCCTTCCATCACCTTCATTAAACTTCCAAATATCTGCAAAATAAAAACCAAACAACCTTCGTAATTTCCAAAAATTCATTAAAACAGAACCGATACAGATTATAGAACACACATCAATAACATTCATTAGCGACCTGCAACATCACCGTTCACGACAATCGCAACAAAAGAGCTTCATATGAACTTATTCATCTTTCCGTGACTTTGTGAAAAGATCCATACACCGACCAACAACTCAACAACAATGATTCTGCACACAACAATTCCAATTCATCCGGACGGTTTTCTCGCATAGAGTAGAGACTAAGAGAATTGAAAGAGAAAGCGAATATGTACCTGATAAATATCGTAAGAAACACTCGGTGGCCTATTAATTTATTCGAAAAATAAAACTACATTAAGCAACATTAATACACCTAAATCAGATTTGAATGGAGAAAATAAAGCAGAAAGTTTGAGAGTGAAAAAGAGAGATTAAACAGAAAATAGCATAAACTCAGAAAGATCTCACCCAGCTTTGCCGATTCAGAGTTGTTTCAACTCAACATTCATCATCAAACATTCAAAACCGAACACCACATGTTCAAACGCAAATGAAACCTCTCAGCAACATCATCAAACCGTGTTCATTGCACAACACAGAAAAACAACAACATACAAAAATGAAAGCAGGAGCCAATCGGAATCGCGGACACACTGAAGAACATGAATGGAGGTGGAAGAACATGAATCAATCTTGAAAGGAGAAGAAGAATAATGGGGCTGCACTAACATTCTTTTAGAAAATATGGAAAGAAGAAGAATGAAAGTGACAGATAAATATGCAAGGCATTATAACAGGTCATTATTGCTGCAAGCAGTTTGGAACATGGATGGCCAGAGAAAGTAAAGAATATGTAACTGCAAGATCATGAGAGGTTGAGAGGTTTAAACTTCCACCCTTAGAACTGCCGCAACACACAATAAGGAGAAAATGATGTGGAATTTTGTGGAGTGTTTTGCTGATGTGGATAGGCCAATTGATCAGGAAATGGTAGACTTTTCTTATATGATAGATTTATTATTAATATATCAAATAAAATAACAATTAATTATAATATAACATATAGAATATGGATCCTATTCCTCGGCAGCATTTAAATGGAAGCCAATTTGGCAGCCTATTAATAGCCCTTAGATTCATCAAACATTTAATTATAAAAATATACTAATTGTCTTACAAATTGTAAATATATTAATTAAAAAGGAAAAAATTATTATGAAATCAAATATTATATCTCTCAATAATTAATTAATAAGTGATTGATAATTGAATTATATATATATATATATAAATATAATTATTTAACTTTTAATTTATTTTTTAATTATTATTTTAATTATTTAATTTTTAGTATATTTATGTCGTTTTTAATTTAAATAATTAGTATTTAATTTATCAATTTAATATTCATTTTAAAATTAAAATAAATTAATATAAATTAAATTATTAAAATGGAATTAAAATTAGTATCGAAAAATTTATATAAACTAAAATTTATAAGAAATTTTTAAATGAATTAAAAACAAAATATATAAACTGGGAATCTTAAATTAAAAATTGATTGATTTTATCTATGAATATTTGATTAAAGGTAAAATAATTGATTGATTTTATCTATGAATTAAAAAATATATTTAAAATATATATTTGATTTAATCTTAAATATAAAAAATGATTTAATATTTGATCAAATATTATAAAAAATGATTTAAGATTAAATATATATTTTAAATATAAAAAATGATTTAAGATTAAGATTAAGATTAAATATATATTTTAAGATAAAAATGATCATAGATAAAATCATTTTTAATTTAAGATTAAATCAAATATAATTTTTAATTCATAGATAAAATCAATCAATTATTCTACCTTTAATCAAATATTCATAGATAAAATCAACCAATTTTTAATTTAAGATTCCCAGTTTATATATTTTGTTTTTAATTCATTTAAAAATTTCTTATAAATTTTAGTTTATATAAATTTTTCAATACTAATTTTAGTTCCATTTTAATAATTTAATTTATATTAATTTATTTTAATTTTAAAATGAATATTAAATTGATAAATTAAATACTAATTATTTAAATTAAAAACAACATAAATATACTAAAAATTAAATAATTAAAATAATAATTAAAAAATAAATTAAAAGTTAAATAATTATATTTAAAAATATATATATAATTCAATTATCAATCACTAATTAATTAATTATTGAGAGATATAACATTTGATTTCACAATAATTGTTTCCTTTTTAATTAATACATTAACAATTTGTAAGGCAATTAGTATATTTTTATAATTAAATGTTTGATGAATCTAAGGGTTATTAATAGGCTGCCATTTAAATGCTGCCGAGGATCCATATTCTAACATATACAACTGAGAAGTAAAAGTTTTCATAAAAAACAAGGCGGTCTAGTGGTTGCACATGTTGCTCTCCTGATGCTTGGTGCATTGAAATCTTGGCAAAAAAATAGAACAGCAGATTTAATGATGAAATCTTTTTTTTAAGGGGGTAAACCAAAACACACCTATATGACAGAGGGCAAAAGTCATTTAACCCTAATTTTTTTATATTTTTAATCACTTTCCAAAAATATTCAACTACACCCAAATTTAATTTAAATTAAATAACAATATCAATTTTTGATTTTGTGAATTGTATTTGTCTCTCTAAAATTAATTTTGATTAAAAATCAATTAAAAGTGAAGTAATTTATTTTTTGATATATTATTTTGTTCTTTCTAAAGTATAAATGACCAACAATCTATTGTGATTAAGGGTTGTCAAAGACTTTAAGATTTGTAGGGAGATTGAGAGCTTGTTCACGTAGAGGTGAAAAACTATGTCTGTGTATATTTATGTATTAGAGTTATGTTGTCCTACCTATCCCCATGATGTTGGGATATTTATAAGTATATTGAGACTGGATTCAAGGTTCTTTGAAAATAGAAATCATTGAGGGAATGAGCAGTTTATCTCTTAGTATTTAGAGGAGCGTGATCCATTTCTCCCACGACTTTGTCCATGCCGTTATAAGATATGGACACGTCCTTCCCTAATTCCGAAGTCGGGCGACTTGTCCATGGGAATGTTGAATATCCAATAAAAGGGAGAAAAATTTAATAAATAGGTGATTGATTCGATAAGGGGGCCATTGAGAATCCCCGCGCTGCCTCCTAAGACCTTCACAAAAACATACTGATACGCAGTCCCTCTAACACGAGGGCTTGGAAAGGGCAAAGTGATTTTGTTTATTTCCTTATTTGGACTTTCTAGGGGAATCATAAGTGATACATTTTTAAGTTGAACTCTTCATACCTATCGCTAGTTGAGTCCCTCAAGCGAGACATTAGTTAAGTCCCTCAAGTGAGAGGCTGACCTTTAATACGCGGGCGAGTCTTGACACACCTCCCGACATCAAGAATATGAGCCACACATCAGTCGGGAAATCCCAAAATATATTTAAAAGGAGAAGCACGTGAGACAATTAATGCTATCAATGGTGATTTAACCTCGGGAAGCTCAAGTGGCCTTATTTATTGGTATGTGTAAAACCGTGCAGAATCTTTCATGTTTGATGGGAAACTTAGGAGACCCTTGATTACCCCTAGCTTTCTCTTCTTATTTAAATGGATGAATGTAACATCCCAATTTTAATATTTTATTTTTAATAAAGTTTTAGAGAGTTTTAGTTTAATTAATTAAATTAAAGAATTTTGAGTAGAGTTTTGTGATATTAAAATTTGAGTAGGAATGAGAAATTGTGGGTTATTAATAAGTTAAATTTTAAATTGTTTCTATATTATTTATTTGAGTGTTTTATTTGATTTATTTAATTAATTTAGGAGAGGGTGGAAATTTAATAAGAATTATTATTAATTTTAATTGAATTATTTAATTTTAGAAATAAGAGAAAATATGAGAATAATTAGTTTAAGGAGGAAATTGCTATTTATTTATAATTAAGGGGAAAAGGTGGAATTAGTAAGAGATGAGGGTGTTTGTGAAATTTATCGAAATAATAAGGATTATAGTTATTTTTGTTTAAATAGAGAAGTTAGAAAGAAAACTGGTTAGTATGTGTTTTGTTGGGAAAGAGGCAAAAAGAGAGAAGCCTAAGGAGAGCATTGGAAGAGCAGAGGAATATCCTAAAAGCCTAAGTTTCATCGCTCTGTAATTTCGAGGTAATGGGGATTTGTTCATATATGGGTGTCTAAACTGAAGGATAGTGAGAGTTCCTTAACCTCCTGCCTTCTCCCTTTTCTTTCTCTGTATGTATGATGTTTGTGCCCAAAAAGATTTGGACAAAACCTTTAAGACGATCAGTTGATAATGTTTCCTTTTACTCTTGATTATATGATATGTATTTTAATTTGATCGTCATTGACCCTGTTGTGGAATCTTGTTGATGGCCTTTGATAAGGTGAGAGTAATTAATATTACCCATTGAAGCCTTTTGATAAGGCAAGATAATTGATATTACCCTAAATAAGACGGATTCATAAATATGTGATACTCGCTCTATAGTGTTTATAGTTGTACCTTACCATAAGGCCAGCATATATGAATTTGTAGGCTTTTCTTTTGAGTACCTATTAACCTTGGTTAACCTGTATTGAGGCGATAAGGATTTAAGTAGGAAAGGCGAGTTTAGATATGTTCAATTGGATGAGTTTTATATTTGTTCATTATGCAAAAAATCAGAGAATCACAAAAGTCGAAAAAGTAGAAAAAAATTGAAAAGTAGGAAAATCAAAAAATCGATTCGAGAAAAGGGTTGCGCGGTAGAGCCTTGGCGGAAGGACGGGAGTCACGCCAGACGGTGGCGATAAAAATTGGCAAAGCTTAGAGGTGAGCCAAAGGTCGACGGCAACAGGCAGCGAAGGTCGCCGAAGATCAGCCACGCGGAGGCTAGGGGTGGCAAATGGGTATGCTCGTCCTGTTTAGGCCCGCCCTGCAAAAGTCCGCAAAAAATGGGGCAGGGCGAGACGGGCATAAAATCTTAGCCCTCCATGTAAAAAAATAAGAGTGTGGCTGTTGTCGCGACGAAAAAATAAAATATTAAGCTATTGATTAATGTAACTCACAAATAAAGCAAGAGTCGTCATCGATCTTTATTGTTTCTAAAGGAATGGGAAAAGAGCGAATAAAACCTTAAGAAGTTTTAAAACAAAACTAATAAAACAAAGAGAAAAGGGTGCGGGAGTCAGTTATGCAAAGGGAAGGTGTTAGCACCCCTTACATTTGTGGTACTCCACAAGAACCTTTTTGAAAATATATGTTAAAACAAAAGAGTTGTATGCAAAAGATGGATGGGATAAGAAAATAACATTTTGGTTTTTAGTATGCTCGACAAGACGTCTCATCTTGTGCCTACTTATCTCCTTTGTGCAATGGAGAAGTAAGATCATTTGTATTTCTGCTCACAAGGAAACACAAGGGTTTGTTTTTTGGTTGATTTTAAATGAAGAGACACTTTGTCATCTTAGAAGAGAAAACAACCATCAATCATAAACATGAGAACATATGGATCTTTGCATCACAAGTGAAAGAATGGCTCCAACTTGGATAAAAATCGACAAGTATGCCACTAGCTCTTTCAAGTGGAAAATAATCAACACCATATCAATCAATGTCATGAAGACAGGAGAGTTACATCTCAACTATGATAATTACTCATGCCTAATCTTTTAGAAAAAAAATATTTTAAAAATAAAAATCTAAATGGAAAAATATTTGAATGAGGTTTATGATCACTTGACAAAAGTCAAGGTTTATTGCAAAAAGAGTTTAAGTTTGAAAACAAAGAAGTTTTTTTAAAAGGGGGGAGGACTTTGAAAATTTAAGAAGATGGGCAGGAGATGAAGAGACTATCATAAAGCATAAAGTAAAATCTAAGGACAGGAACAATCTAACCAACAAAGAAGCCAACACTTGACATAGAGCCAACATAAGCATTCCTTTCCTTTGGATTCACTTCAAAGCATAGCATCAAAAGCACTTGAACTAATAGCCAGAAGTTTAAAATAAAAATGCCATTAAGCATGTGTGTGAGGAATCTTGAATTTTCTTCAAATGAACTTGCATCAGATAAACTCTCAAAGTTTTAAATCAATATAAAACCTACAAACATACAAGACAACCAGAAAAAAGAACCAGACTATAAAAGTTTCAGGGTCCCATATGTATTGGTAACAAATAATGATTCCAAATTCAAGGTTCTAATCCTAGGTCCATAGGTCCAACTCCTTGAGCAAAGGGATAGTAGCCATAGTCCAAAGTTCACAATTAAGTCTTTTAGGCTATGTTTGGGAGTTTAGAGGGGGGAGGACTTTGAAAAAATAGACGGATTGGGTTGAAAGAATTGAATGATTTTGGTTGGGAGGGTTTTAGAGGGTTTTCATTTATTCATAACACCAAAAACCCCCTAATTTGGGGGAACTCAAAATTTATATTGTAGGAGGGCTTTTGAAGGTTTTGGAGGGCTTACATAAATTTTCAAAATATCTTTTATGTTGTTATGGTATTCGAAAAATTAAAAATATAGTAATGATATACACTCTTTTATCATTCTATACAAAATCATTTTTTCAAAAAATATCAAATATTTTTGTATAGTTTTTTAAAAATTCGTTTTCGGAAGCCTCCCCCTTCCCTTCCCTCCAAACTCCCAAACATAGCCTTAGGGTTTTCTCATTATTAAGTGTCTTTTAACAAGAAAAAACAAAATAAAAACTCAAGTGAGCAAAGAGAAAATAAATACTCAAATGAGCAAAAGAAAAATGACATAAAGATAAAATGCTATGAATGATAAATGACATAAAAATAAAGAGCGAAAAAGTAAAGTGCGGAATAATAAATTGCATTAAAGTAAAATTTAGTACAATAATATGGTCAGTTGTTAGTGTTATAGTTAATCATCCAGGACAAATTTAGCGCTATATTGAGCAATCATAGATGTATGTATATAGAAGTAGCATCTAAGAGGCCAGTCAATGAACTTTATATACGATTTTTGTTAGAGAAATTATAGAGATCATTCTCCTAAAACAAATAGCCCAAGTCAAAAAAGGTGATCAAGACTAAGTCAAGGAGGTGAGATCATTACATAAATCAAGTCCTTCTTAGCACCTTAGGACAAAGTTATCATCAATCCAAACTACTAAAAGTAATCGCATGATCACCTTAAAGTAGATTTAAAATGATGAAAGTTCATCAAGTACCAATTCAAACCTAATTGAACAAAGATGAATCATCAGTTATCCAATTAACTAAAAAAAGGAAAAATAATAGGGAGATGGAGATAGATGAAATCAATCAAGAGGCCTTTCATCACAATGGATCACGAAGCATCAAAAGCAAATAAGACTAATTTTTAAATGAGAATAAAGGATGAAAAAGCAAAAGCATATCAAATCATCAAGCAAAAATTAAACCAATATCATCATAGATCAAAGACCATCATTGGATCATACCATAATTTTTTCAAAATTTTTAGATGGAGAAAAAATTTTTTTAAGCATTTAAAACATAAAATAAATGAAGAAAATTATTAAAAATATCAAATGATAAAATAAAACTATGGAAAATAATTATAAAATATAAAATATTAAAAATATTTTTGTGTAGTTTTTCATAATTTTTGGGATTAAAATGAAGGAGATATAATTTTTTAAAGTTTAAATGAATAAAAGAAAAAGAAAATAGAAAATCAGAAATTAGAAAAAATAATAGGCGTTGGATCCACTTCATTTATCATACGTGGATGATCTGATGGTGGATCCAAAATTATTGAATTCGTGTGAGCTTGCGAAGTGCAAAAAGTGTGACCTCAAGGTGCATCAAAATGCAGCCAAAGCTTGAGTTTAAATGCACTAATGACCTTCTTGAAGTTTTTTAAATATATTTAAGCCAAAAACAAACCTTAATTTGATCAGTTAACCACGTTTTAAAGGAATTCAAAATCTGATCATGGTGGAAAGTTCAGTTTCATGAAGCCTTATTCAAAAATGCACAACTCACAATGTAGAAGGCTTTATGACATGATTCTTTTTGCAATTGAAAGGCCTTCCTACAAGCTTCACAATATGCAAAAAAAGTTTCCATTTGGAAATTTGAGTCAAAAGTTATGCAACTTTGAAAATGGTAAAAATAAACTATTTTTGTACTTAGAAATATTTCACTTCATGATGGATGAAAATGACCTATAATGCCTCCTTCAATTCAATGACCTTCCAAGCATTTTTTTGGCTTTGCTCCTTGAATTAAACTTGTAGAAAACATCCTCAAGATTATGATTGAAAAAGAATGGGCTTCAAATGATGAAAATTAATCAAGTTATGATCCTTGAAAGTTGGCAAAAAGTCACTTGGTGACCTATAGTGTGATCAAACCTTTGATGATTCTCTAAGCATAATTTTCTCGTGTTAAGTGAAGAGAAGTTTTTGGGGGATGATGAGAAGAGTTCATATAAAAAATAAGCACTTCAAAATGTTGAAAATTGAGAAAGTTATGCCCTTTTGATCATGGGATCAACAATTTGTCAAATTAGGTCGAACATCTTGAATAAACTTTTAATCTTTTGAACTTTTCTTGCTATCTAAGGCATGATGAAGCACATAAGACCTTGAAATGATGTTATCCTAAAGGACACTTGATGATAAGGCTCATAGCTTGATGAAACTTGTTGAAATAGGCATGGAAATAAATGCATGAACCTATGGAGTGTTTTGATGAATCAAATAACAAAACCTTGTGATAAACTTGATCAAATGAAACTAAAATATGATCAAGACATGAAACTTTGATGATACGAGTGTTACTTTGAAGTTTAAGCCATTAAGCTTCAATGAATGATCAGTTGATTGAGAGTCGATCCTCAAAACCCTAGCTTAGGAGGTGAGGTGGGTGCACTTAGCTCAACACCTTCAATGTACAAAATATAAAGAGAAACAAAACAATCTTTTTTGGATTTTATTTAGAGATTAGTAGAACATAAAACATATACGCACAAGATACATAAATGGGTGCTTAGTGGTCCCTAAAATACAAACTTAAAGGAAGGAGAGAGAACAAAGGCTAAAAGGCAGCCCAAGGTTGTGATCTTGATGTATTTCATGAATGTAAGATGATGAGGGATTTTAGGGTTAAAAATTAGGGTATAACAGCGGGGAATGCTTGCGGACTTTGCACCTTTTAGGCCTAAAAATGTAAAATTTTATGTAAATTCATGTGCTCGTAAAAGCCCGCAAAAAATTGGGCGGGGAGGGGTGGGCATATTTGAGGTTGCAAACCTAAAATATTGGACTGCCCCGCGGGTAAGCACAGGCAAAACATGCATGCTCAACGGACTAGGCCCGTTTTGCCACCCCTAGCGGCGGCTGGCCGCGTCGGAAAAGCGGAGGCCGAAAATTAAAGTCACGGATAGGCTGCGAGAGGGAATCGATAATGATGGGTTTGGCGGTCCAGTTCGGAGAATTTCGAGTAATTTTGTGATTTCGGTGACTGTCTGTTGCCTTTTCATGAATTTAGAGTCTCTTTGACAATTTTAGAGTTAGAGTTATTTATTACTTAGAGTTATGACAAGGATTATTGGGAAACCCCTACCATATGACAGAATTGCACTTTAGAGTTGAGTTTGAGTCATATTTTTATCTGTTTAAGGATGCCAAGTTAATAGAGTTAAAAATTTAGTTATTGAGTAGTTTAGGCTAAAGTTGTTGAGTTGTTTGGATTTAAATTTGAGTAATCTGATGAGGATAGAGTTGAGTTAGCGATAACTGAGTTAAGGATAGAGTTCACCTTAATAACTCTGATGTGTTATGAGTTGACCGTGTTGATCTTGTAAGGATTATGGAATTATCTGTATACTCAGTTGATGAGTATTGTTGAGCATGTATTATAATTTTCTTACACCGTTGGTGAGTATATTTGAGTATTAACATACTTACCCTGTTGATGAGTATTATTGATCTTAGATGTTAATGTTTTTCCCTGTTACTGAGTAATGTTGAATAAATATATAATTATATGCGTGTTGTTGAGCTGTAATTACATATGTATTATTGATATGAATAGTTAAGATGAGGAACTACAGTGGTTGTCTGATATTGGCAAAGCTGTTGGTTCAGATGAGGAACTATTGTTGAGTAGTATATTGATGTTGTCCATTGAATTTCATGCATTCATGTTTATTGTAGATAGGTAGGACTCCAGTTCAGTGAGGTGATCTCGGATTCATTGGTGAAATCGTTGGTTCATATGAGGAACCAAGTCCATACCCTATAGAGGTGCATGTTCGATATTCCCCTTTTCCCTTTTTCTTTATGGAAATTATTAGGGATTTAGATGAGAATGGTAATCTTATAGAAGCCTTTTCCACTCCTTCATTTTACTTATGCCTACTCTCTACTTGCGAGGTTGGGATTTTCTTCCCCTTTTCTTCTTTTGAGGCGGAGGTTTTGACGGTGCTCAACGTGGCTCCCTCTAAAATCACCCACATTGGATAAAGCTTGATTAGGGCATTTGAAAGTATATGTTGGCGGCTAGGGACTTACTCGACCATCATGATGTTTTTCTATTTTTTATGTCACTAACATGCTCTGTGAGGCTTGGTAACTCTAGTCGCTTTGCTTGGGAGAGCCTTACTCAAAACCTATTATAACAACTTCAAAGGTTGGAAGGATAAATTTTGTGAGGATAAGGGGATGAGATAGTTCTTATTAAGTTACCGCTTAGGCGCGTGGTGGCCTTAAATTTCCCCTTGCCTAAACGAATAGTCCTGCGGAGATTATTAGATACATCTATACTCACCTCACTACAGATGAGGCTGAGGTGATATAACCTTTGACGGGTTTAAAGTCATGGATTCCCACACCACTATTATTTTGGATCAAGGGGTGATGAATCCTTGGACAAATGCATAAGTAAGTTTTAATGATGTTGTCTCTGTTTGGGGTGTTGATGGTTACATAGATCATGCTAATTATTTCTTTTTTCTTTTATTGCACAATTCCTCTAAAAGAGATGAAGAAGAACCTGGCCAAGAGGTAGCTCGGCGCTTAACTTTTATAACCCCCAGAGTCGCCTTGAAGGTTTGCTAACTAGGGGAGTCAAATGAAAATCCGAGTGTGAGGTACCTACTGAGTCCCAGGTCTTGAACATCTAGAGGCGGAGGGGCTAACTCTTCCCCTAAGGGTAAGATGATCAAAGTCACATCTTTAGAGGGGCACAGGTGTCCTCACATTGTCTCAAAAGTTATGGTGTCCATATAAATCCTCCATGTGGAGTGATCATGATTTCGACACCATCAAGTTTACAGGTTTCCGCCTTACATTCCACGAAGACTTCCCATGGGATTACAAGACTGTTTGTAATCAACCTTCCCTGAAATTCTCTGACCTTAAAGAGATTCACCTGCTAAGGATTCTCCTGATGGAGCATGCTGACAGAGAGAAAAGCATGCTCAGGATGAGAATTAGTTGAAGGACAAGCTTTTCATTTACAATTGTGACCTGGCCAACGGTCAGTCGATCATCGAGACTCTGCAGAAGAAGAAGGATACCCTAACAGGCAAGCTCCAATAGGCAAAGACCAAGGCCAAGAAGTTTTCTGCCTATGAGTAAACACTGCAGGAATCCTTGGAGCAAGCCATTAACACTTATAAGAAGCTACAAAAGGAAATAAGGCCATAAAGGATGATAATTGGGAGTCGACTTACCCCGAAGGAACTCTAGAGGAAAAATGGATTCTGAGGGGGTCATTGAGCTGCAGAGTCCTCATATTTTTTTTCCTTTCTTTTTAATCATTCCCCTAATGGTTAGCCCTGGGGGACTTTTATGTACTGTTGAATATTGCCCCTAAGGGCTATTTTTATATTTGATCTTGCTTAACTATTATTATCTCTATTATGACTTGTTTGGGAATTTCCTTGCTCAAGTTTAGATTTATTGGTCTCGTGGAGGGCCAAAATCCATCAATACCGCTTCGAGGAGGAAAAGGTTTTCACGTAGGGATCCTGCATTCATAATATCCTTTAAAGGTGGCAAGGATTCCCGCTGAATCCAACAATTTTAACAGTCTTAGAGGTGACAAGGATTCCTATATAGGATCCAACATATTCAACAACCTTAGAGGCATCAAGGATTCCTACATAGGAATCCAACATATTCAATAGCCTTATAGGTAGCAAGGATTCTCACATATGGATCTAACATATTCAATAGCCTTAGAGGCAGCAAGGATTACCACTTAGAGATCTAACATATTCAATAGCCTTAGTGGTAGGAAGGATTCCCACATGGGGATCTAACATATTCAATAGCCCTAAGGTAATTTTGATAAGATCCGTTTAATCCTTGACATTCTGTAGGTGAATCAACTATAATGCTAAATTATATAAATAAAGCAAGGGCCTCATTAAAAACCGTGTGTCAACAAACATTATTAGGAAATGAATGCCCCCGTGAAAACGTTATTATCCTTATAAAAATGGTTGAGAATATAAATCGCATAAACAAGATAAAACATTAAACAATTTGAATTTAGAAAGGCTCATCATTTTATAAATCATCCCTTGATAAGGATTCTTTTCCACATCCTTTGTGGTTGCCCCATCTGGAATGGTTAAGAACCTACTACAGGAGATTTCTTTGGCGATTTTACCTCAGCCTTAATACCAACAAAATTCACGCCTACTGTTCTAAACTTCTCCAACTTTAAACTCTCTATATAGAACTTTCTATTAATTTCCTGGTCCCCATTGATAACACTGACTCCTCCATTTTGGGAGTGGGTATTTTATACATAGGTACAAGGTAGATAGGAAAGCCCATAGTTGATTAAAAATGGGCTTCCCTATGATCATATTATATGAAGAGGGCACTTCAATAACTATATATCTTACCTTGATATGTCTGGTGTTTACTTTGTCCCCAAAGATGGCCTTCAATGTTATATAACCCTTTACTTGCACTGGATCTCCCAAAAAACCCACCAACAACCCCCTAGAAGGGTTTGAGGTCATCTAACTTTAGGCGTAACCTCTCAAATGCATTTTACTAAAGGATGTCTCCAGAGCTCCCTTGATCAATCAAGACTCTTTTGATTTCTAAATTGTCACGTCGAGTAGTGATAACCATAGGTTCATCATTATGCGGATCAATGTCGACTGCATCCTTCTCGGTAAAGGTAATATTGGCATTCAAAGCTTTTGATTCATCTACCTTGGGCGGAATTCTCATGCGATAATGTTGAAGGTATGACGAATGGATTTGTCTTCACTTTCTTTGATTGGCTCATTCACGTTCTTGGATCCTATACTTTCTTAAGAGTCCCGCCCCTAAGAGTTTGATTTGCATGGACCTTTAGGGAAGCTGACCTTAATATATTTCCTCATGTGCCTCTATTGGATGATGTACCTTATCTCCTTTTTGAGTTGGTAGCAGTCCTCCGTTTAATGTCCCTCGATCTTGTGGAACTTGCACCAACTGTGGGGATCAAGCCCCGTTATGTCTATTTTGGGAACTGGAAGTTGGGGGATGTTATGCATATGCAGAACCTCTTAACATATCGGCTACCAGTGCGAATTCAAGGGAGTGAAGCTTTCGTTGGGTTTTCCACTTTGTTTGAACATTGCTATGTTCCTCATGGGCGACATGTACTGGTTCCTTTGTGAACTGTATATAATGGGAGTGCTCTCTTTTGCATTTGAGGCCTTCTTCTCAATGTTGATCTCCTATCTCTTGATGTAACATTCTGCTCACGTTACTACTTTAGCAAAGGATGCCAATAGACTATAGGCGGTTGATTCATTTAAGTGTCCCACCCTGAGCTTATTTTTGAACGCTCCTACAATCATTTCCTGGTTCGGATGGATTACCTATATTGTTGCTTCGTTGAAGCAAGCAAAATACTCCCTCAAATATTTCGAGGGAATTTGGCGAATGTTGAATAGATTAATAACGGTCAACTTCCTATGTCAACTTACGGTAAATTGGTGAACTAGCTTCTTCATTAGATCTTGATAGATGGTGATAGAGAGCCGAACGAGGCCCATATACCACCTTATAGGTGCGTCTCTAAAGGTTTCAAATAGGAGCTTTCACTAGAGATGACAACGGGTCGGGTGCAGGTTTTACACTACCCAAACCCGCACCTGAAATCACCATCCAAACCCAAACCTGAACTCAAAGACTATTTGGGTGGCAAAATAACACCCACGCCCACATCCATTGGGTTCGGATTTTTTCACCCAAACTCGAACCCGCAGCAAAATAAATAAAAATATATTTTTTTCTACAACTTTCCATAATATATATATATATATATATATATATATATATATATATATTATATAAGCGGGTGTGATTTCAGGTTTCGGGCGTGGGTTTTACACTACCCAAACCCGCAATTTAATCTCCACAATGGAGGAGAGAGAAAAAAGAATGACTTTTAATCTCCACAATTTATTTTAAAATCTAATGATTTTGATTCATTTTCATATTCTTATATAACTTACTCATTCTCATAGTGTATATATATATATATATATATATATATATATATATATATATATATATATATATATATATATATATATATATATATATATATATATATATATATATATATATATATAACATGACACTATCGATAACTCTTTATCGCATATTCGTATAATATAACTTACCGTTGGATTGAAAGATAATATCATATAGATCATGTCTATACAATTTAAGATATCATTCTCTTTAACATATCAAATAATTTTTGATTGATATGAAATTTTATAGGAGTGATATATATGATAATAGCTATTAATTTAACGATTTTATTATACGGATATAAGGTAAAAAAATTATCAGAAATGTCATGTTATTAAATTTGACACTTTGATATGATGTCCTTTTATCCGACCCATATATAAATAATTAATACAATTAAAAATGTGAGAAAAATAACTTATAATGAGAACGGAGATACATGTAGCAAAATTGAATTGCAACAAACAAAAAGGCCCAATAGCCCCCACCTAAAGCAAGTGCATTAGCACGAGGTACATGGAATTAATCATGGAATAATACCCTAACAAAAATTAAGAGATAATTATGCAAAATGTTGGATCCATCAATTACAATTCCCATTTTAAGTCCACTAACTACAATCATACAATCTAATATATTACACCCGTGCATTTCTTGAAAAAGCTAAAAGAAGAAAAAGACTCAAAATTAAAAAGAGAGCAATAATTTATATATAATATGTAAATTATTATATGCAATTATGCTTGGAGTGGAAGAGGACACAAACATCAAATACCAAAAATGTATGATGAGGTCTTCACTTTTGGTCACAAGTGCGGTTGGATTTCAGAGGCTAAAATGCTAGAATTCAGGGATCTCTTTAAACCTTTCATCATCAATATTTAATAAAGAGAGCATTTGATGGAGATGATAGCTTTTTTATTATATAACTTTTTTTCTTTTTGAAAGGCAAATATATAATAAATCCATACTGTTTTGGCTCACCAATATATATTTTTTATTTTGAAATCTATTGTTTAAATCCAATGCATTTAGAAATATTGGAGGATTAAGACAAAATACCAAAACTTTAACTACATAAATAATTGAGATATTAAAAAAAAATAATGAATCCCTATATTTTATTTAATTAAAATTTTTTGAAGATGAACTTCTCGAATTGAGGTATATAACTAAAATTCTTTGAAGATGAACTTCTGGAATTGAGGTATATAGACAAAGCCTTCGTTATACGTTGATTAATTAAAATCCTTTGAAGATGAACTTCTAGAATTGAGGTATATAGACAAAGTTTTAGTTATACGTTGATTAATTAAAATCCTTTGAAGATGAACTTTTGGAATTGAGGTATGTAGACAAAGTCTTAGTTATACGTTGATTAATTAAAATCCTTTGAAGATGAGCTTCTCGAATTGAGGTATATAGACAAAGCCTTAGTTAAAGGATCTGTAACTTAATATTTAGCAAGACATTGACAAGTTTCATATTTTCTGACAATCTATATCAATATGTTTAGACTTTTTATGAACAATTAGATTTTTTATAAGATGAATTATATATGTTATAGATTTTTTACAAGATGAATTATATATGGTAAATTCTCGGCTATCCCTTATAAAGTTGGGGGTTATTTATCTTAATGTGTATTAATGAAAATTTGTTACATAAGTTAAAATTTTAAAATCACATATTAACTCAAAACTTTAAAGAATCACAGATTCAATCAAAGAAAAAATATATGGCTTGATCTTTGAGTAGTAAGATGTTGATATATCAAGTGTGAGTAATGATTTTCATATTTGATGAAAACAAGAATGTTGAGCAGTTTTTAAGTGAGAAAAGACATAACCCAATGTATTAAGGTTTTGAACTAATATGTGATTTTAGAAATTTATTTTATGTGGGAAAATTTCATTGATATAAGTCATTTGAGATAAATTACTCCCAATTTTATAAGGGGTAGTCTAGGCCTCACCGTGAAATATATGATATTTGTGTATACTATAACACTATCTAGGGTGTTAGTTCGGTGGTTTGAGTGATTTTGACGCTAAAAGTCATTCAAACCGCAAGAGAAAAAATGTGTGATTCGGTTTGGCTCGGTTGAATTTTAGAAATAAAACCAAATCAAATTAAAGTAGTTTGGGGTGGTTCGATTTGTTTGGTTTTTCACAAGATTTTTATGGAGTCATACATACACACATAGAGGACAACATAACTTTGTGTTTAATCATCATACATTACGAAAAAATAAATAACAATGTCAATGAGTACAAGTTACAACCTCATTCAACTCCAAATAAGAAAAAAACTCAAATAAAAAATAATAATGTGTATTACGAACTAAAAACTGAAGTTCCAGACAGTAGCATTAGTGCATTACATTACAGTACAACAGTAGCAACACAAAAACATTATATAGTCCAAAACTAGCTTACCCATCACTCGGCACAACAAAGAAACACTTTAATCCTATACTAGACCTTAAAAACACAAAAGTGGAATAGAAAACATAAACAGTAGCACAAAATAGTATCCAAAATATTATAATGAAACATAAAAGATAGATGAGAGGAGACATTAGAGATGATGAAAAAGAAAGAATATAAGAGAGGTGAGATTAGAGAAGAGATGTGATAAAAATGAAATTGGAAGAGAGAATAATAACATTAAAACTAAGAAGATGAAAAAGAAAGAACATAAGAGATGAGAGATTTGAGAAAAAGAGGAGATATGTATCTTGGGAAAAAATGGCTTTGGTTATATGAGTTAAGTGAAGTTTGGATGATAACAAAGTGTTGTTTGGTTTGGTTTGTAAAATATAAACCACAAACCGAATTGAATCGAACCGCGTGGTTATGTTGAAAAATGACTCAAACACGTCCGAACCAAATGCAGTTTTTTGCAATTTTCGATTTTAAACACTACCTATGTTAAATTCAAGATTCTTTAACAATTTTTCAATCACAAAAGTTTTGAAGTAAGAACAACAAGGGTCATGCTTTTGCAGTTTATCTAGCTATTGTAGGTTATCTTTTGAATTTTGATGAAAGGAAGGAATATTTAGTCAATATGTAGTATCCAATAATGGATATCTTAGTGCTTCTATAATTAGTCCAATCATCATGAACATACACTACAAGAAAATATAAGTTTTACGAAACATAAATTGTGACGGTTGCCCAATAATCGCCCTTGTTTGAAGTTTACGGTGGTTTCAACAAACCGTCTTCTTAATTTTGAAAATTTGGTCACATTTACCATATCAGCAACTCTAAACAAATGACTATTTCAGATCTACGCTGGTTTAGTAACTACCCTTGCTCTCTTGCTCAATTCAACAATACACAGGTATGTGATATGTTTTGGAATAACAAGAGACTTCATCTTCCCTCTTCATTTTTATATGTTCTGCACCTAAGATCCCTAAAAATTTTAAACACAATCTTTCTAAAACCTTATTTCTCTTAAAATCACTAAATTTCTCCCAAAACTCATTGTACCATTTTCTTGGAGAATTTTATTCATCTCAAACCCTAATTTCTCAACGTTCTCTGTATCAGTGAAATATATATTTCCATGGATTATTGTGAGCGAGAAACTTCTCTAAAAAATTCTTCTCCCTAGATCAACCTATCTCTCTCAAATATCACATTCGTATAAATAACAGTGAAACTACAATATTTGCATTTTAGGCATTTTTGATACTTTTGCTTCTTTGAATTGTTGAGTTGTAAAGCAGTTTTAGTCATTAAGGTATTGTCCAAGTTTTTTCTATTTTCGTTTGGTTGTTTAATTCATTTTAGCGACTTCTCGTTTTTCCTAGAATATGGAAATTATTTGTTAGGTATGCTCTCTTTTGTTTTGGTGGCTTTATTCATTTAACCCATATAGTATTAGGCAAAATCCTTAAGCCTGTCATCATCTCTATGATGCCCACTTTGATTCCCCCATCATCAGCGGTGGCATATGTTATCTTTTGTTACAACATTTTTGTTAATTACATTCTATACTATTTTTGGTGCAATTTTTTATTGGGTGCAAGAATGAGTTATTAAAGTCCCACATTGCATGTGAATGGATGAATTGTTAGATTTATAAGATAGATGAATCATTTAACTAACATCTTAAGGTTTTGGGTTGAGATGTGACATATCACTCTCTTGTGGTCCTGGAGCATTAGTCTCATTGGTGCTCCCGACTCTCCCGAACTCCCCAACAGTAGTATCAGAGTCGTGGTTCAGCTTAGTGGACGAAGTGAGAGCTAGATCTAATGTTGGATCCTGTTATAGGATGTGGATGACTTAAACTTATGGGGAAGAATGTTGAGTGCAAATGTGAGTGATTAAAATATCACATTGTCTATGAATGGGTGAAATGTTGGATTTATAAGAGAGAGGAACCATTTACCTAACACCTTAAGGTTTTAGGTTGAGATGTGGTGTCTCCCTCTATTGTGATCCCGGAGCATTAGTCCCATTGGTATTCCCGACTCTCTCGGACTCCCCAACATTTTATTGTCGGATGAGATTGAAAAATCTATCATCTGCATGGGAAATACAATAGAATTTTGGAAAGAGTTTATTTCAGATCTTAAATATTTTTCTATTTGTAGTGGAAGAATTTAGTGTTGTAGTTTGAAGCTAGATGTAAGAGAATTAGTTAATTCCATGTTAGGTTTCAATTTTGTGTTTACTACATTCCTATTTTCAATTTCGATTTTAATTTTGATTTCAATTTGCGAATCACTACATTTTCAAGTTTCACTTTCGATTTCAATTTCTGTTTCGATTTGGTGCTCACCACATGTCCAAGTTTCAATTTCAATTTCAATTCGGCTCACTACATTTCAAGGTTTCTATTTCAATTTAAAGAAGAAGAAGAAGAAGAAGAAGAAGAAGAAGATAATCAAAGGAAAAAGAATTGATATGATGAATGATATAAATTATGTGAATAGTGCATGGCAAGAAAAAAGATGGCAACCACTGAAAAGACCAAAATATCTTTATTTTTAGTGGTGTTAGTTTTTAAAAGAAAGGTAAAATGATAATTCTGGTGGGCATTTATTTTCATAGGTTGGGTGAATCTTTTCCGTGCTATAATATGAAATTTCCAACATGTTTACTCATGTCTAAAATCAAACATTTGGAGTGTAAAACTAACAATCCGATATTATGTAATTTAGTAGATCTTAAATAAATTGTAACAATACATTTTAATTAGAGTTTTGTTCCGTTCAACTCTTTAAAATAAATTGTAAAATAAAAAAATATCTCTTACCATATCTCATTAAAATGAAATTCTCAATAACATAAATTATGTTTTGTGTTTTTTTTTTTTTTTTCGAGAGGGACATCAACAAAGATGAACGCTTTAGAAGAATAGTAAAAAAATTCAAATATATTAAAAACAATTATGTATTATAATATTCAATGACAACAACATGAAGTGGCTGTAGTTTAGTGGTAAGAATTCCACGTTGTGGCCGTGGAGACTTGGGCTCGAATCCCAGCAGCCACACTTCTTTTTTATACTTATTTTCATAATAGCATAAAACAAAATGACATCATATACGAAAAAAGGCGAATAAAGAATAAATTAAAAACTTTAAAATACGGAAGAAAAAAAATCTTATGACTCAACAATCCCCGATAATAACGTCAATAAATTTTATATATTTTCAACCGAACAATTATCAATTTTACTCAATTTGTGCAATAGTAACAAAGGAGGGAACATATGCATAGCATATAGATTGGAAAAGATCAATAAAAATTACTATAAATAAAAAATTAACGATTTAAACTAGATCATACCTTTTTCGAATTCTTAATTTTTGTTACTTGGTAATTTCGTCTAATTTTTGCAATTGCATGTTGTTGAGTGTGGCTCATACTATGGAGATTATTATGGATATTGATGAGTATGACTCGTATTGTAGATATTATTATGGGTAGATAAATAGGAGTGCGGGGGCTTCAGGATATTATTGTAAATTGAGCCCTAATATTATATATATTGCCTGTAACATAACAAATCCTAATTATTAGACAGAAATAAAAGAAACTATAACTGCTCTATAGTCGTAGAGGTAGGCACCATTGACCGAATTGCATTAACAAAGATCAATTGTATTCATTATCTTTTACTTTCGTTTCTCTTTATATATATTGGTTGTTGTTCTAACATTTGATATCAAATGGAGATTAACCATCGTGAGAAATTCGAACTAACAAGGTTTGATGGGAAAAATAACTTGAATTATGTCAAAGGGGGGTTAAGGATTTGTTGGCTCAACAAAGTTTACAAAAGGCGTCGCGTTAGATGAAACCAAACGACATAAAGGATACCGATTAAGCAAATATGAAGGTGAATGCCACATGATTGATTCACCTATGTTTTTCAGATGAGGTGATGTATGATATCCTAGACCAGACGATGCCAGAGGAGGATTGGGAAAAATTGGATAGTCAATATATGTTAAAGGCGCTGATGAACAAATTGTTTGTAAAACAATGACTATATAGTTTGAAGATGTAGGAAGGATCTGATTTGCAACATGTTAATGTCTTCAATAAAATGATTTTCGATCTAGTGAGGCTTAGGGGGAAGATTTATGAAAAAGATAAGGAAATTATATTGATATGCTTGTTACCAGGTTCTTATGACTACTTGGTGACTACTTTTATCTATGGGAAATACATTATAAGTCTTGATATGATCACTGCTATTTTGTCTCATTTTAAAATGAGACAAATCGTAGAGGAATGAACTCAAGGAAACCGTTTGTATATAAAAATGGGTCAAAATCATGGGCGGAACAACCAATGATTCTTGTTGTGAAGAAAATATACTATGTTTTATCTAGCAAGTGCACATGTGCATGGATTATTGACTCTGGTTATTATAACCACATGACGTCACACTGGAAATGGTTCAATACATTCAGATCAGGTGATTTTAGATTTGTTTAACTAGGGGATGATAAAGCATGTACTACCAGTAGAATGAGACAAATTAAATTGTCATGGATGATGGTGGTGTGTGAATATTAAACATTGTTAAATATATTCCTGATTGAGGAAGAAATTGATTTCCCTAGGTACTTTACAGGAAAATGGTTTTCCTACAAGTCTAATAGAGATAGAGACATTATGAAGGTTAACAAAGGTGAATTGACTATGATGAGAGCAAGGAAGATTGTATGTAACATCTATAAACTGTTTGGAAACACTCTTCTAGGTGATGTTGCATCAATTGAGAACGATAACGATGCAATCAAACTCTTTCATATGCGTCTGGGTCATCTTAGTGAGTATGGGATGTTGGAACTTCATAATAGAAATCTATTGAAAGATGTTCATAGTTGCAAGATGTATTTGTACATGTATTGTGTATTTGGGGAACATTGTCATGTTCGATTCAAGATCAGAAAGCCCAATGCAAAGGGAGTTCTAGACTATGTGCATTTAGAGTGCGGGGGCCTACCAAAGAGGTGTCCAAGATTGGTTCAAGGTATTTCATGACTTTCACTAATGTTTTTCTTGCAAGGTTTTTGTTCATTCTTGAAGCATGAATCTGAAGTATTTACCAAGTTCAAGTTATGGTAGGCATAGATAGAGAAAATAGACGATAAAAGTCTCTCAAAATTCTGATAGAGAAAGTATCTTTATTCATGGTTTCTCTGAAAACAGGCTTTGAACAAATACACTACTTTGATGAAAAAGGTAGCATAATTAATTAGAGTAAGACAACACATCAACGAAAGTAGGTGTTGTCTACCTTTTCCATTTTCCACGAAGTTAGCTTATTTCTTGTAATAAATAGGGGCCGGCAAGAGGATTAAAGATATGATTCATAGTCCTAAACTCTGCCTATTTTAATCGTTTTTTTCTAAACACAAAATTCATTCACGAACCAACTTTTAAATCATTTTAGATACACATAGATAGGATAGAATTTGGTATCATTCATTTGGTCTTTAAGGTTCGACAACTTTTTATACTACCTGACATTATCATACGTTTGCAACATATCAAATACATGTAGATGTAGTTGTAAGCAACATTCCAATCACTAGGAGCTAGGGTACCACATGCCTCATCCAGTAATAGATGGTTAAGGTAATCATCATACATGGAATCCACGTCTTTGTAAGCCATAGCAGGAAGAATAGACTCGGAAGGGTCTTTGAAAACAAACTGCATGTAGTCGAATTGAAGCATGACGCGCCCGAGAAGATGTGAATACATCATATGTGACCCACAAACCAACCATCTGGAGTAGAAGGCTATGCCATTCAAGAGATGTGTCTGACAGTGATCGGTGTACGCTTGGAAATGTATATCTTCTGCTACCAAGTGGTCAAGATACACTCTAAAGGGAACCGTCGCCTGATTCCCTCTGAGCGGGACGAATGCATAAGCACGTGGCATATCTTCAGTGTAGGTTGAAACATATGATCAGCCAAATATGCGTGGAAAGTACTGGAGGATCCAAGCCTAAAAATGATACATATGAATTATTAGTAATGGCATAGCACAAATGTTATGCAAATGATACACAAATAATAAAGGATGCAAATATATTACCGATAATAGAATGCATCTATCTGTCATTTATTTAATCTTACACATATAACCTTCAAACTTGGAGTACAAGTAGACCAAACAAGCGACCTCCCAATTGCTCCAGGTCAACGGAGTATATGAAGTAAATCACATCCAAATAAGTGACACTCTTGTCCATAAAAATGGACGTGTCAACCAAGTATAACAAGTATGCTCTCAATGCATATGTTCTTTACAGCATAACCTCACCAGTGGCCTACTCTGCCGCTATCAATTGTTGTGCATACAACCTTTCTAGGAATCGAAACTTAACATGACACCCTCAGGTGTCTTCCATGGAAAGCCTTGGGCCAACTCCTAAATATGTCACCATCATCTCTAATGCCTCGTCTTTGATAATCATATCATGGTCTAAAAGTTTTCCCATAATCGAAAGATGCAATAGGCATGAGACATCGTCTAAGGTAATAGACATCTCACCACGTGGAAGATGAAAAAGTGATGTCTCAAAATGACATCTCCCGATGAATGTAGAGAGCATATTATGGTTAATCGTAATATACTCAATCTTGCATAAGCCTCGCGACCCAAATAGCTGCAGCACATCATGAAACCAATGATCTTGAGACAATGTTAGACCTGCAATCTTTCTGTCATGGTTGATGCATTTTAAAGCATCACGGCCATGTAGAAAAATAAATGATTGTTAGAAACATCAAATATTATAACACGTGTATTTCAAATAATGAATACAATTAAATTTTACCTCTCTGTCCCACATAGAGCTGTCAAAATGCGCCGGAGCCCATGGTCCGACCCATCTAGCCCGGAAAAAGTTAAGGCTTGGACCTTATTTTTCGAGCCCATTTACATCCAGGCCTTTTTAAGTATGGCCTGATAAACCCGTAAAAAATATGGGCCAATCCAAAAATTTTAAAATTTTAAATAAAATTATAAATTATCCTTTCCTAATTCATAAATGTGTGCTATAAACAATTTGCGTATTATGTATTTTAAGTTTTTTGGTATTATAAAGGTATAAATATCAAACAAAAGTTGATGGTTTGAATTATTTCAAACTAAAAGGTTTCATCATAATATGTAGATATAGTATAGAAAAGACACCATGATGTATTCTAATTAAAAATAAGGTTGAAATGAGATTTAAAAAATTGTGATGTAATTTTTATAGGAGGATAGAGTTAGTACAAATCATATATATAATAATTTGCTATAAAATAATATCTCATCAATCTAATTATAATTGTTATAAAGATTTATAATAGTTTGCTGTTATAATTGTTATGGTCTAAAATTCCTGAAAAATTAGCTTTTTATGATTACATTGGTAATAATCCGGCACAGCACAACGCCCATTAGCTTCGCGCGCGGAACAAGAAAATTCTTATCAATATTAAAATCTTATTACATACACAATACAAAAAAAAATGAAGTAAATAATAGAATATTCAAGAGGCCGGTAAAGATCAAGAGAAAAGACGAGCGAGCCTACTTGAAATTTTGGCATTATAAACACTAAGAATAGCTTTTGGATTTCTATTTTTTATCTTCAACAAAGACTGGAATCATAGGATTTAGTTAAGAAGTTTAAAACAAGTCATGAATATTTATATCTTAAAATTTGTTGGAACAAGTTATTTAATTTTGTGTGCTACATTGAATAATTTGTGATGTATTTTGAATAATTGAAATTACATTAATGTGTTGTTTTACATTTTAATTGTAACTTATATAGATTATTTAGAAATTTAAATTTTAGATATGAAATTTAATATATATATATATATATATATATATATATATATATATATATAAAAGTATTATTAAGGAAAAAAAATTATTTTTTTTAAAAATAGACCCTTTAGGACCGGGTAGCCCACAACTCAGACAGAGCTAGGCCTGAGTAGTAAAAATAGAGCCTTTAAATATTGATTTTTTGGGCCCGACCTTAAAAAGCCTGAGGTCTGCATAGGTTGGCCCATTTAAGGTCGGGTAGTCCATTTTGACAGCTTTAGTCCCACATATGTCTAGCCGGTCCATTTAAGGTCGAGTAGTCCATTTTGACAGCTTTAGTCCCACATATGTCTAGCCGTATGGTCCAAATATAGAGGCAACAACTATAAGTCATACGGGCCTCCTCCAAACCCCTAGGGTGTCTGGGGTGTCTTAGCATCTAGTGGTGGGCTTCTTAGGCATGAGGTGTGTTAGAACAAGATTTGTTCTGATCAATTATCTTAGTTTTGATGATAACAATAATATGAATTTTGCTTAAGATAATATGGTACTCTAATCCAATGCAATTTCCTTTTCAGGAAATATATAAAGAGTATGCATAATTCAGCGCTCAGAAGCTTTGTCTCAAAGGGTTCAGCATGCAACATCAGAACATGGTCTGGCAAGACATCAGAAGATGATCGAAGCAGAATCAGAACATGGGTCTATGGAAGCATCAGAAGAACATGAGATCAGAAGCACTGAAGTTCTGATGGTATCACGCTCAGAAGCACTTCAAGGTCAGAAGATCAGAGGATGCTTTGCACCAAGCTGTTTGACTCTGATGATATTCAAACGTTGTATTCACAAACATCAGATCAGAAGGAAGTACAAGTGGCAAGCTACGTTGACTGACAAAAGGAACGTTAAAAGCTATTATAGGCAACGTCAGTAGACACAGCGTGAACAAGGCTCGAGGTAGCTGACAAAAGCGTATAACATTAAATGCGATGCTGTACGGAACACGCAAAGCATTAAATGCACTCAACGGTCATCTTCTCCAACGCCTATAAATATGAAGTTCTGATGAGAAGCAAGGTTAACGATTCTGAACAAAACAACTCCTATTAACTTGCTGAAACTCTGTTCTATTCAAAGCTCAGAATCTTCATCTTCATCAAAGCTCACTACATTGCTGTTGTAATATATTAGTGAGATTAAGCTTAAACGTTAAGAGAAATATCACAGTTTGTGATTATAGCTTTTAAGAAGCAATTGTAATACTCTTAGAATTGATTACATTAAGTTGTAAGGAACTAGAGTGATCGTGTGGATCAGAATACTCTAGGAAGTCTTAGAGGTTATCTAAGCAGGTTGTAACTAGAGTGATCGTGTGGATCAGAATACTCTAGAAAGTCTTAGAGGGTATCTAAGCAGTTGTTCCTGGAGTGATCAGTGTGTGATCAGAAGACTCTGGAAGACTTAGTTGCTGACTAAGTGGAGAACCATTGTAATCCGTGCGATTAGTGGATTAAATCCTCAGTTGAGGTAAATCATCTCTGCGGGGGTGGACTGGAGTAGTTTAGTTAACAACGAACCAGGATAAAAATAACTGTGCAATTTATTTTTATCTGTCAAGTTTTTAAAGCTACACTTATTCAAACCCCCCCCCCTTTCTAAGTGTTTTTCTATCCTTCAATTGGTATCAGAGCGCCGGTTCTAAGGTGCAAGCACTTAACCGTGTTTAGAAAAGATTCAGGAAGAGAAAAACGCTTCAGTAAAAGATGGCTGATGAAACTGGAAAGTCTACACCTGCATCTACATCTGGCTCTGCTGAGCAACACAACGGTAACAATGGTTATACTAGACCGCCGGTATTTGATGGTGAAAACTTTGAATACTGGAAAGATAAACTGGAAAGTTACTTTCTTGGTCTAGATGGTGATCTATGGGATCTTCTGATGGATGGTTACAAACATCCAGTAAATGCCAGTGGCGTAAAGCTGACAAGGCAAGAAATGAATGATGATCAGAAGAAGCTTTTCAGGAATCATCATAAATGCAGAACTGTTTTGCTGAATGCTATCTCTCATGCTGAGTATGAGAAGATATCTAACAGGGAAACGGCCTATGACATATATGAGTCCTTAAAAATGACTCATGAAGGAAATGCTCAAGTCAAGGAGACTAAAGCTCTCGCTTTAATCCAGAAGTATGAAGCCTTCAAGATGGAGGATGATGAAGACATTGAAAAGATGTTTTCAAGATTTCAAACTCTTACTGCTGGATTGAGAGTTCTTGACAAGGGATACACCAAGGCTGATCACGTAAAGAAGATCATCAGAAGCTTACCCAGAAGATGGGGTCCTATGGTGACTGCATTCAAGATTGCAAAGAATCTGAATGAAGTTTCTCTGGAAGAGCTTATCAGTGCCTTGAGAAGTCATGAAATAGAGCTGGACGCAAATGAGCCTCAAAAGAAAGGTAAGTCTATTGCATTAAAATCCAATATCAAGAAATGCACTAACGCTTTTCAGGAAAGAGAAGAAGATCCTGAAGAATCAGAATCTGAAGAAGAAGATGAACTGTCCTTGATCTCCAGAAGGCTAAATCAACTCTGGAAGAACAAGCAAAGGAAGTTCAGAGGCGTCAGAAGTTCAAAGAAATTTGAACGTGGAGAATCTTCTGATGACAGAAGATTTGACAAAAAGAAGGTCATGTGCTATGAATGCAATGAGCCTGGACACTTCAAGAATGAATGTCCAAAACTTCAGAAGGAAAATCCCAAGAAGAAGTTTCATAAGAAGAAAGGTCTTATGGCAACCTGGGATGAGTCAGAAGATGATTCAGACTCTGAAGATGAGCAGGCTAACTGTGCGCTGATGGCGACAGAAGATGACGGATCAGAATCTACATCAGAATCAGATTCTGAAGAGGTATTTTCTGAACTTACTAGAGATGAGTTAGTTTCCGGTCTAACTGAACTTCTGGAATTCAAGTCTCAGATTAGTCTCAAATACAAAGAGCTGAAAAAGCTATTTGAATTTGAAACAAAGAAGCTTGAGTTGGAGAATTCTGAATTAAAAGAAAAACTTTTAAAATTATCCAATAATGTTGGATCTCCTTCTGATTCAGAAAAATCCACTCCTAGTCTAAACCATATTCTGAAAGAATATGATTTAAGTTTCAGGAAGTTCTTATCTAGAAGTATTGGCAGAAGTCAGCTAGCTTCTATGATATATGCTGTGTCTGGAAACAAAAGAGTCGGCATTGGTTTTGAGGGTGAAACCCCATACAAACTTGAACCTGTTGATGAAATGAAATTTACATACAAGCCATTGTATGATCAGTTCAAGTATGGCCACTCCCATGATATTAGGCACACTTCACATGCTCAAAGTTTTCACATAACACACACCAAAAAGCATGTGACACAACCTAGGAAATATCATGAAACTCACATTAAAAATTATCATGCTGTTCCTCCTATTGCTTACAATGTTAAACCCAAGTTCAATCAGAACTTGAGAAAATCTAACAAAAAAGGACCCAAGAAGATGTGGGTACCAAAGAAAAAGACTATTTCTTTTGCAGATTCTCTTGGCGACAAAGAAGATAAAAGTCAACATGTCATGTCACCTGGACTCAAGTTGGTCTCAACACTTGAAGGGAAGAAGGACTGTCTTCCAAGTTCTGGTACTTAAATCTGTTGAAGAAACTATGTTCGTAGGAGATCAGAAAAGAAAGTTTATTAGTCTTGGAACCATCTGTTTTGTTTGTTTCTAAAGCATTGATGTTTCGTTCTTGATTATTCTGAATGCTCTAAATGCTACAGAATACCCAATATTGAAACATTGATTGTGGAAGAATCAATAAATATCTGGTTTGATGATAAACTTGTTTCTGATGAAACAAAGCAGCTTAAGAATTTCTGCAGATACAGTTTTGTCTTATCAGAAGCTGCAGAACAAAGAAGTGAATCTCCAGAAGCTGTGTATATCAGAAGTAATGGATCAGAAGATCATTCAGATTTATATCAGCACACTTCAGAAGGAGTGTCTCCTGAAGAGAAACTTGATCAATTTAGAAGCAGTGATCAGAATCAGAAGGCGTAAAGCCTATTGAATATTTCACACCTGTCATCCATTATCTGATGATGAACACGTGTCTCTACGGTCAGTACGAAGCGTGCAGTTGAAAAGACGCCGACCTAGGTAACTGTATTTAATCATTTCATTTACCATGCTATCTCTCCTAATGTCATTTCTCATTTAATGCAAAATGATTTAAATTATTTTCAAATCTTTTAAATAGCCCGCTTCAACTTCATTCTTTTCTCCGCCTCTCTATTGTGTTGTACATTTTTTTTTCGCTGCATCTGTCTTTCTTTTTCAAACCCTAGTCTTTGTTCTAATCTTACGACATAATCATCATGAACTCTTCCTCTTGTTCATCTTCCTCAAAAGAAAAACTTACTTCTTCACAAATCCTTCTACGAAATTATGAATATGCTCCTTTGAAAACTTGCTTGATACCCACGAAGGACTTGGAGGTTTTATGTGAAACTGCTGTGGACTTAAACAATCTTAAAGTGAATGGCTTTAAGTGTGATGCAAGAATCCTTGAGCAAGGATGGTCTAAGTACCTTAATAGATTGGTTGGTCCAATTTATCCTGATCTTGTGAAGGATTTCTGGGTACATGCAACGGTTACCCCAACGGCCATCGTTTCATTCGTGCTAAGGCATGAAGTGGTTATCTCTGAAAAACTGATCAGAAAGCTATACAATCTGAATGATGAAGAAGGTTGGTCTGGTTTTCGACACGCATCTGTTGATTGGTCGATAGTTGAAAAACAAATCTCTAAGTCTTCTGGGATTGACTCGAATAACACAGGCACCTTGAGGCCATTTTATAGAGTATGGGCTGAGATTATTCTGGGTTCTCTTCACCACAGAAAAAGGATGCTCTCCTCTTCTTACATCAGTCCAGATCACAAGCACACTCTTTTCTGCATTGGCAAAAAGACTGAGATCAACATTTCTCACATTCTGTTTGAGAATCTAAAGACTTCAATCCTTGAGTCAAGAGAAGAGGAAAGGGCGAAGTACCCTCATCTTTCAAGAACGACTATTCCGTTTGGAAGAATGATTTCAGACATTCTTACTGAAAGCAAAGTGCTGGACTCCATCAGAAAACTCAATGCATCCCATTTGCTTGGAGTAGTTCAAGGTCCCATTTTTAATGGTGTGGATTTGTTCAGATTAGAACTCATTCAAAATGTACCTTCTGTGTGCCCAAGCTTTCCTGACATTCTCTCAAGAAGAATTGCTGTTGAAGGTTTTGCCTCCTTGTTTCAAGAAGAACTGCATCAGGTTGTCAAGTCTTACCTGGAAGATTGTGTTAGGAAGCAATCAGATATTGATCCTGCTTGGATCCGTGGCAGAGTACTTCCGTCCAAGGCTGATCTTCTGAAGAAGGATCAGAAGGAATTAAAGGCTAGGCTAAAAAGAAAAGCCCAAGAAGATGAGGCTGAGAAAGCCAAGAAGTTGAGGGTCACCTATGATCCTGACAAGGTGGACTCTGAAGAACGAAGAGATAAAAGGATCAGAGATTCCTTTCGCAGAACCAGATCTTCTTCTTCTGTACAAATCTCCAGAAAGGTTTTTACTCCACCTCCTTCTGTCCCTAAACCATCTTTCCAATCTCCTCCATCTGAACCAAAAATAAACTTCACCTTACCAAATCCTTCTCCATCATCCTTCTCCTCTCCCATTCTAAACCCCACACCTTTAAGTATTCTTCCCCCAACTCCTTCTGATAAATCTTTCTCACCAATTCCCTTTACAAATACTCCATCCTCGTCTCAATCTATCATTTCTGATACTCCATCCTCATCAATCATTCTCTCAGATATCCCTTCTTCCTCATCCACCGCACCTCCACCTTCTATATCCCATCCCTTACCTACCAGAAAATCCAAACCTTACTGTCTTCTCTACCCTGACTACAAATTCACCTTCAATCCGCCTGAACCTGAACCCTATATCTTCCTGGAACTTTTCAGACATAAGGTGATTAGCAGTCTAGACCTTCTGAAGGATGCATTTCTAAATGGTCTGGATGATGTTTCTTCAAGAAATCTCTAGAGAAGATTTCGCAAAGATTTTCAAGTAGAAGCAATGGGAGTACAGAAAAGACTAGTGGCTGCTGCCCCTGGTTACCCTGGTTACCTTCTGGAGGATGATAATGGTATATACTACCATCCTCTCAGAAATTGTGTTGCTGCTGAGGAGAAGCCCTTTGTGGATGAATTGGAAGTAGCAAGACTGGCTGCTGAAATGGAAGCAAATCCATGCAGGGATATCGTTATCTTTATTCCTGATTATCCTGTTCTGCTCGGAGACTTCAAGACTCTCTTTGACTATCTGAGGGAAAACCTTTCTGAGAAAGATCCAAGCTTGGTCATTCCAGAAGTTGTTGACCCACCAGAAGTTGAAGGTCCTTCTGCTCCTAGAAATCTAGCTGCCATTCTTCAGGCACTTGAGAATGGAGACTCGGAAATTCCTGCTGCAGAATATGGAGATGCTTCTATGCAAGAAGCAGATGCTGAAGATCATGTTGCTGAATCAGATCCTGTTGAGGAAATCCCTGCAAATGATCTATCCATGGAAGCTACAGATCAAGTTGCTATTCCTGTGGTTGAAAGCGGTGAAGCTTCTTCTGATGAACCCTCTCGTCTTGCAAGGACTCTGGAAGAAATTCAGAAGAGACAGGATGAGCAAAGCTCACTCAATGCTGAGTATAGAGCTTTCATGGTGAGGCAAGATGGACACAACAATGAGGTTCAAGAGATGCTGGCCAAGATCTTGTCAAGGCTAGGGCCATCTTAGATTGAGTCTGTGTTGTTTCTTTCTTTTCGTTGCATCTGTCTTTGTGCATCTGATCTTACTTATCTTTATGTACTTCTGTACCTGCTGTTTGAACTTCAATGAAATCATCTTCGTCCTCCGTGTGTTTCGTTTGTCTCTGAATCTTTTTTGCTTTTTGATGATATGACAAAAAGGGGGAGAAGATAAATGATAAATGATTTGATTAATCTATCAGTTGCTGGGTAAAGCTCCCACACATTTACTAACAAGAACTGCAAGTTCTATATGGTTTAAGTGTTTTGCAGGTATAAAGAAGTGAAGAGAATCTTCAAAGCAAACACCAGAAGCAAAACCATAAGAAGTGTTATTCTGTAAAAAGAATAAGCTCATGGAAACTGAAGCAAGCTGAGTGCTGTCAAGCTTCAAAAATCAGAAGCAAGAAAGAAGAATGAATCAGAAGCACTGATAATAGAATTTGATCCATATTTGTCTATTTGCTCTGACAAAATTCTATTTGCTCTGATACATTATTTTAGCCTATATGGCTCTGATACATATCATGTGTTCGAATATACATTTTATGTTCTGACTCGTTCATGCTGACTTTTGTCGTTTAGTTTTTGTTCTGTAACATTTCAGGATGTAGAGATGCTCTGATGGTGCTCTGGTACATTCAACAATGTTCTGATACAAATCTAGCATGAAGTGATGTTGGTAGAAATTCAAAGCTCTGAAGCTATCCGAGGGAAGCAGAAATCAGAAGCTGTGAATATTCTAAAGATCCAGAAAACTCAAGTTCTGAAGCTGTCCTAAATGGAAGCAGAAATCAGAAGCTGTGAATGTTCTGAAGATTAAAGAAACTCAAGTTCTGAAGCTGTCCTAAATGGAAGCAGAAATCAGAAGCTGTGAATGTTCTGAAGATCAAAGAAATTCAAGTTCTGAAGCTGTCCTAGATGGAAGCAGGAATCAGAAGCTGTGAGTATTCTAGGGATCTAAAGAAATTCTAGTTCTGAAGCTGTCCAATGGAAGCAGAAGTCAGAAGCTATGAATTCTCTAAAGACAAGAAGCTTATGTGATCGTCTCTACCGAAATAATCAGAGAAGTCTTTTATTAAAGTTCTTCGAGTATTTATTTCAGGGGGAGATTATTTATCTCAGGGGGAGATTGTTAATCTCAGGGGGAGACATATTCATATGCTTATGCTATAGCTGTGTAATTTGTCTTTTGCCGTCTGCTCTTTCTGATCGCAAATTCATATCATTTATATATGTTTTTGTCATCATCAAAAAGGGGGAGATTGTTAGAACAAGATTTGTTCTGATCAATTATCTTAGTTTTGATGATAACAATAATATGAATTTTGCTTAAGATAATATGGTACTCTAATCCAATGCAATTTCCTTTTCAGGAAATATATAGAGTATGCATAATTCAGCGCTCAGAAGCTTTGTCTCAAAGGGTTCAGCATGCAACATCAGAACATGGTCTGGCAAGACATCAGAAGATGGTCGAAGCAGAATCAGAACATGGGTCTATGGAAGCATCAGAAGAACATGAGATCAGAAGCACTGAAGTTCTGATGGTATCACGCTCAGAAGCACTTCAAGGTCAGAAGATCAGAAGATGCTTTGCACCAAGCTGTTTGACTCTGATGATATTCAAACGTTGTATTCACAAACATCAGATCAGAAGGAAGTACAAGTGGCAAGCTACGTTGACTGACAAAAGGAACGTTAAAAGCTATTATAGGCAACGTCAGTAGACACAGCGTGAACAAGGCTCGAGGTAGCTGACAAAAGCGTATAACATTAAATGCGATGCTGTACGGAACACGCAAAGCATTAAATGCACTCAACGGTCATCTTCTCCAACGCCTATAAATATGAAGTTCTGATGAGAAGCAAGGTTAACGATTCTGAACAAAACAACTCCTATTAACTTGCTAAAACTCTGTTCTATTCAAAGCTCAGAATCTTCATCTTCATCAAAGCTCACTACATTGCTGTTGTAATATATTAGTGAGATTAAGCTTAAACGTTAAGAGAAATATCACAGTTTGTGATTATAGCTTTTAAGAAGCAATTGTAATACTCTTAGAATTGATTACATTAAGTTGTAAGGAACTAGAGTGATCGTGTGGATCAGAATACTCTAGGAAGTCTTAGAGGTTATCTAAGCAGGTTGTAACTAGAGTGATCGTGTGGATCAGAATACTCTAGAAAGTCTTAGAGGGTATCTAAGCAGTTGTTCCTGGAGTGATCAGTGTGTGATCAGAAGACTCTGGAAGACTTAGTTGCTGACTAAGTGGAGAACCATTGTAATCCGTGCGATTAGTGGATTAAATCCTCAGTTGAGGTAAATCATCTCTGCGGGGGTGGACTGGAGTAGTTTAGTTAACAACGAACCAGGATAAAAATAACTGTGCAATTTATTTTTATCTGTCAAGTTTTTAAAGCTACACTTATTCAAACCCCCCCTTTCTAAGTGTTTTTCTATCCTTCAAGGTGGTGACACCTTCCTCCTTCTGGAAGACGAAGGCGGAGATGCATGAGTCCTAGAAGTTGATGCCTCCGCATCAATCAAAGTAGAACCGACAGGTGCTTGTGGGGCTTGAGCTATTTCCTTCCAAACTAATGCATGTTACACAACTCTGCTGTGCCTCAATCTATCTTTATTATCAGTTTATGTAATTAAACTACACAAGCATTATACAGATGAAACAGAATGAAAATAAAATTAAACAATGCATATTGACTAAATACAAAAATACATTTCTATATTTTGAAAATCAATACTTGAAAAAATCAGAAGTGCATTTTCGAATTGTTTTGCAACTTAGAATAACGAAAATGGCAGAAATACAATCAAATCCAACATCCAAAAAATACATTGATCATTTAAACTACCTATCAAACACATTCCTTAGTTAAATAACAAATCTAAACTACCTATTAGACAACATAGTGCTCAATTTCTACAAATGTATAAAGAAATAAAAAATGTATAGAGAAATCAAAACTTATCTAATATGAGTTTGATTGTGATCTCTTTGATCGATTTTGAATTGATGGTAAAAACTTGAACGTGAGTTGAGAGAGTTTAAGAGTTTGTGAGTTGAGAAAGTTTGAAAGTTGAGTGAGTTGAGAGAGTACAAGTGAAATGAGGAATGAGAACAGACTCTGACGCGTATTCAACAAAAAAGGCGTCCGGAGATACATTTATGAAAATGCATTTTCATATTATTTTTTTATATAAATTTAAAATCTGACTAAAAAAACAAATGAGTTGTGCATAAATAAGATGCATCCAAAGATGCATTTCAATATTCTATGAGTAGTTTTGAACTTTTTACTAAGGTGAAAAAACAATGCTTAGAATAGAAAAAACAAGGCTTAAATGCACTTTTGGTCCCGGTAAGTTAACGAGTTTTTGATTTTCGTCCTTGTAAGTTTTTTTGTTTTGTTTGAGTCCCTATATCTTACTTTTTGCTTGAGGTTTAGTCCCTAAAGTCAAAATCCGCAGGAAAATCTGTAGGTTACCTGCGGATTTTCCTGTGAAATTTCCTACGGATTTTGATTTTAGGGACTAAAACAAACGCGAAAGTGAAATATAGGGACTCAAACCAAAAAAAATAACTTACAGGGACGAAAATTAAAAACTCGCTAACTTTCAGGGACGAAAAGTGCATTTAAGCAAAAAAAAAAAAAAACAATTCCAAAAAAAATAATAAGACACTAGCTCTAAATATCCAAAAGAAAAAAAAAAAAAAAAACTCTAAATAGAGACCAACGTAGGCTAAGCTCGTATGGGCTAAAACACTCACCAGCTCTAAATAAAACACCTAGTACGTTGGGAGATTTTTTTTTATGATATATAACTAAAAATTTGTTTATAAAAATAATTAAAATTAATTAAATTGCCCACAAATAAAAATAAATTATGCTATAATACCCGGTTATCTAGTTATTTATATATAATGATAGTTTTGTTCATATTTAAAAAGAAACTAATTATTTAAGTATTAATAATTGCATAGAATAATTGTGGGATACTTAATGCTATAAATTTGAAGATTTTTATGTAGATTGAAATAAGGTGAACATCTTTTGAAATTCCAAAGTATCTTTGGGATATGTATATTCGAACTAACTCAATTTTTTTTTAAGATATGCATATCCGAATTAACTAATATTCAATTTTTTTTTAAAGTTTTAGTTTAAAAAAATATTTATTTATAATATAGTTATAATATAATTAAAGAGAGTTGTTATTGATAAAGAATAACTTAAATACAAATTATTATAAATAAAAATTAAAGAGATTAAATAAAATTTTAATTTTGTAATAATTTATTTGTCATAAAAAATTTTAAATTATAAAAATAATTATTTTTTGGATGACTACAACATTATGCATTATAATTAATAAAATTATGACGTTAAAAATAATTTCCTCTTATTAGCATTATAATTTTTAACTTATATTAGATTTTTTTAAATTAATTTTATATGAAAATAATGTGTTGATTTAAATATTTAATAAATTGATAATATTATTATATGTTGATTATAATAATATATATTTAATTGTATATCTTAATTAATACAATTAATCATATTAATAATACAATTGATTCACCTTAATTTTAATGTTTAATAAATATTAGATTACTTCGAAAATACATCTCCGAAAATATATGGGTGTATAATGAGATTCTCTAAATTTGTATATACGTTGCTTCCACACTATTTACAGGTTTTGTTAATGTTTAATAAATATTAGATTACTTCGAAAATACATCTCCGAAAATATATGGGTGTATAATGAGATTCTCTAAATTTGTATATACGTTGCTTCCACACTATTTACAGGTTTTGGGTTCGTGCCTTCCAAAGATTAAAATATCATGTGGTTTGAATTAAATTATTTCATTTAATTTTTATCAATGCATGATTATATATTTATAGTATGTCACAAAAGCAAAATAACTTCAAAATATATAACATATAATGTGTTTATTATTAACATTACAAAATAGTAATAATTAATTAAGTGTGATAAATATGAAATAACAAATAGCATTCTTTTTATAAGTTTTAGTGAAAACTATAATAATAATAATTTAACACCTCACTATTATTAAAATAAATAAGTTTTAAAATTGTGTATGTTTCAATAAAAATGACAATAGATAAGAATATATAATTAAATAAACATGAAATGCCACCCAAAGCATAAGTTATGCTAAAAGCAACAAAATTCAACTAAAAAAATTACTAATGACACTTCAATATATCTGCTTATTTTATATATCCTTCTTATAGCTCATTTTTGTTTAATGTATGACTAATCACTTAAATTTAAATTCTAACAACTTCTCTTAAATTATGAGTCTTTCATATCACTAGTCTTAGCTAGACATGATTGTGCTAAAAGTATAAGGTTGAAGCCAACCCAAGAAAAAATGTATAAGGTTGAAGCTTATTTGAGTTAAAAGAGTCTTTTAACTCTTTTGAATGTATTATTTGATCTTATTATTTGAAAGAAAACCTATAATGAAAATAACATACAAAAGAAGTCATTCATTTCTAGCTTGAACCTTATACTCTTACTCTTAGCACAATCATGCCTTGTACTTAATGTATACTTTATATAGTTGATTGAAAATCATAGAAAAAAGCTGTTGTAAGGTGGAAAAAATCACAGTTCTAACATACAATTTGTTTCTCGAAGTTTACACAAGTGTTTTTGAAGTGTTTTTGAATACTGAAGGCCAGGCCAGAAGCAAGGTGCTTCTGAGAGCTTTCCTACAACAGTAAGCCGTTACAAAAAGAGCTTATGTCGAGCATTATTCCAAGAACTTCTCTGTTGTCAATAAGTTATACAGAAGCTTTCAATAGCTTATGAGCAAGTATCAACAAATACACAATAAGCAAAAAAAGTTTTTCTTATAATCTCATAACTAACCTTTATCCAAATATGACCTATGCAACAATCTTATAAACGAAAGCAGAAAGCCAGAAAAACCATCTCAAGACTTTCACAGGAAGCAGAAACAAAAAGCATAAGCAATAAGCACTTTCCTAATTGATAAAGAAATTGGAGGATATAGTAAAAGGTAGCAAATATTAATACTGAAGAGTTTCAGACCAGTGGAGTTTTATTTAGCATTCAAGTTCTAACAACTCAACCTCGGTAGATATCATTCATAGCGCAACGATACAATTAAACATGTCCAAGGAAATAGAGGATACTCAACTCATACTAATAATTTACCATAGGAAAGACTAAAAAGTTTTTCGGTTTTCATTGTGCACTTAAGACCTCGATCTCAAACTCCAAGACAGAGTTGGGCTGTATTCCCCAGGCAGGAAAACCACCGGCACCATAAGCATAATCAGGAGAGCACTGCAAGATTATACACAAAGTGAATAACAGTTGGATTATCCAAATCGCAAAAAATTATAAACATGATATATGCAATAAGAACATTTGATTGATCAACTGGAATCAGATTGATAAAATTTAGCATATGTGTGATTTTGAAGTGAAAAACAATTGATTTTAGGAGAATTGATGTTGTAAAATTGATTCTGTTTGAATGTAAAATTTGAGTTGAATGTAAAGAGATTTATGTTTGAATAACTTTAAGCAAAATTGAATTGAACAATAAATTAAATCACGTTTATACTCAAAAGCTACAAATTCTAACTTCAACTAGAATCAATTTTGGAGGCAGAATCAATTCTACTGTAGAAGAACCAAACACCTCAAAATCATTCCAAAATCAATTCTACACCTCTGAAATTGCTTTTACCTCCCAAAGGTTAAACCAAACATACACTCAATATATACAAATCTAAATGGATCTCCATCTTGTGCAAGTAAAAACAAACATATAGCATATAACCCTTATTATAGAAGTGCTTACGTATAAGCTATAAACAAGATCAAAATACTTTGATATAAACTATAAATTGCTTTCATAATAGTAATTATAAACATATCATAAGCAATTTCCATAAGCTCTCTCTAAAACAATATCACAATTCACAAGTGCTTATATCAATAAATAAGCTCAAATAAGTCAATCCAACAGAACATAAGTAGCAACAAGTTGTTGTAAGAAAATAACAAGCAATAGATAATATACCCGAAGACGAGCAACTTCGCCGAGTTGCATGCCAAGGACACCTTCATCCCATCCTACATACACAGATAGTTTGAATAAATCACTTAATGAATAAGATGTTAGGTTAGCACCGACGTCTCTGAAAATAGATGTGTCAGTAACTGAAACTACACTTCTGATTAAGTTTAATTTATTATTTTTTAAAATTATTAACGGTGTCAGTGTCGGTGTCGTATTTTCGGTGTTCGTGATTAGCATTTGAGAATAATACCTTTGATGACAGAACCTTGGCCGATTTTGAAAGTGAATGGTTGCTGGCCAGGATCCTTGGTGCTCCAGAACTTCTGAGATAGGTCACCGTTTTTACCTGTAGATTCATCATCGTCACAAATAATTAGGGCATGAATCAGTTAAACAAAAAGTGGATCTAGGGTTTGGAGAGAAAATTGAAATGGAGAGAGATGAAAGTGAGAGAGGTTACCGTAACCGGTGCAGTGAACGGTGACGCTCTGGCCGCGGCTAGGGTTGGGACCGGTTCCAGGTCTTATGATTTGCTTCTCAACTCCCATTTTTTTCTTCTTCGCCGGAATTCTACTCTGAGCACTTCCAAACCTTTGTACTAGTTCGCACAAAATCACCTTATGCTTTTGTTTTCTAATATTCCCTAAAATAATACTCTACTTAACCACAAAATGGGTTTTATTTTAAAAATTAAAAAAAAAAAATCATTTATTACTCTCTCTGTCCAAAAAAATAAGTGTCATGTTTAGAAAAAAAATTGATCTGATGCGCAAAATAAGGTACATTGTTATTGCTTTGTAGAATGTTAATATGATTATGAAATTTGTGTTTTATGCAAAATCATGTCATGAATCTTTTTGCAAATGCTTGTTCATACCGGAATTATTTAAGACAATACCATAAATGTGAGTGACTTTTCATTGTTCACGAAAATGCGAAGGATGATTAGTATTTTTGTTTTACCTCGTTTAATTCATGTTAAATCTTGCATTCATGTCAAAATTGTGGAAACTTAGAAAGGATCAAGGCAATTTTTTTATGATGAGAATGACCACCAATCCAAGAAGGGCCTCAATCTACCTTGTGAGAAGTGTGAGCATTTGTGAGCCTCTTTTGAGCCATAAATTTTTTTAGTGAATCAATCAAAAGCCCAACAAATTACTAAGTGTACCACTTAGTGCTTTTTGTTATTGATCATTAAACAGTTATTATTGATTCATTCTATTTTTATTATTGAAAACACTTGACCTATGTGTTGAAATATCGTTGAATGAAGAGCATTGTCTTGAAAGAAAGAAATGGTTAAATTTGGGAAGAGCCATTTTTATGAGAAAATAAAGAAAGAATTGGTGGAACAATTCATCTTTTAAGAAAAATTCAAAATGAGAACATTTTTCAAATAAGAACATGTGAAAGTAAAGAAAAAAAAGAAAGAAAAAAGAGAATTTATAAGAAAAGAAAAGATTGCACTATAGGAAAAGAAATTGAAGGATGAAAGAAAATGGATTTATCTAAGAGCAAGAATGGAATTTGTACATAGTTGAAATGTTCTTCATAAATTTTATCTCATTTTTGTTTTAATGACCTTGTATATATGACCCTTTGTTGTAACCCTTGCTAAGAAACAACCTTGAAAAGTCCTTTGTGATTTTGTTTCTATGATTTTCTTTTTGATTTGTTTGATGAATGCATGAATTGATCTTGATGTAAGCAATACTACCAGTAAGAGTGTTTTGTCCCTTGTAAATTTGTACATAGTTCTTCATCCATTTTATATGGAGAGAGTTAGGTGATTCAATTATGAACATGTTGTTGCTTGAGTATGCATTCATCGATGTTTGTGTTTAGAACTCAGGTCATAACCATGTTTTGATTCTGAGGAAGCGATTGGTAACTACTTGTGTGCATGTCTGTTGAATTTGAACCATACATTTTTCTCTAGTTGGCTTTATTTCAAAAATTCGTCTTGTTTCTTGTAGAGTTTTACCTTCGTTCGAGGACAAACAGAGATGCAAGTTGACGAGAGTTGTTAGGTGCCAAAATGTGTTAATATTTAGTTTAATTTTGTGGTGTTTTTTTACTCTATTTATTGCATATTCTTGTCAATCCCCTTGTTTTAGTGTAAATAATCGTATGTTAATTTAATCGAGTAAATAGTGTTTAGTTAATCACTTTTTAGTTAAAATTGTAGGTTTATGCACTTGGTTGAAGCTTAGAGCATTGAAAAGATGAGAAATGGATTCCAAGCATTTTTGTGGAAGAAAATCATGCTACAAGGCACGCTTAGTGCGGCCCAGCGCAGTGGAAGATGGTTGGACAGAGAGTTTTGCGCTAAGCCCCGTCTAGCGCGCTTAGCGCACTCTAAGGCAATTTAACTTTAAGTGGCAACGCGCTTAGCATGCAAAAGTGGGCTAAACCCGGTTCGTGACTTTTTGCCACCTCTATAAATACCTTCCATAAGTTTTTTGGGGATACAACACCTTTTTGAGAGAAAACAGAGCAAAAACACTGTAGAAGTGAAGAATCAAAGAGTCGAAGTTGATTCTGCAACAATAGTCGAGAAATTAAAGTTGATGCTTGATCATCTTCTTATTTTACTTGTTATTGAAGCTACCATGTCTATGGATAGCTAAACATCTCTTGTGTCAAGATTAGAGGTAGTTAATCTAGATAGTATGCGATTCTTTTTATATTTTGTATGTGAACCTTGTTAATGATCAATATATGATGAATATCTTTTCTTTTAATATTATATGTTTGATTTCAATCACAATTGAAAGGTATTTTTCAAACCTTGACCTAAGATATTCATCTATCAATGAACAAACTCTAGACATAGATTAATGAGTTAATATTTACTTGTATCAAGCTATAAAAATTATTGTGTTGATTTTTAGCACGATACATCATCCATGGTTAATATGATAACACTCATGATATCGCTCTAGAGATAAACCATATTGAAAGGATACGTGATTATAATGATCATTAGCAAGTTCACATGCTTAATTAATAGGACATTTATGAAATAGATTAACAAAATCCAATCTTAACATGTTTTTTAAACCGTTCAAAACCCAAATTTTTACCATCATTACTTACTTTTTCCTGCAATCGTTACTTTCTGATACCAAAACCCTTTTAAAGCCATTACTCAAAATGTTATCAACTGTAAAACTTAAAGAGTGAAAAAAAAGCTCAACTCATTACCTAAAGGCTTATGAGTAAGAGAAAAACGTCTACCACGAGTATCAGAAGATACAAGAGTGATAAAGCACCTACACAAAGAGACTCTCAACCCTTCAACTTTTTGCTTCCCCAAATTTACAAATTTTGAAAAGATTTTTTTACATTAGGTTGAGTCTTCTCTTTAAATACACATCTGCAGTCCATGGGCTTTGAAATCTACATCTAGATATTTCTTGATCCATAAGCTGATTGATGTACCAATTGTGTAGATAAATCTCCTTAAATCTTGCAACACAAATATCAAGTTTCCTAAATTGTCTTAGCATCCAATTTTGGCCACTTGTACAGATGGAGATACAAAATTTTGTTCCAGATTAAATCTTCTTGATCTGTGAAAAAAACCGAGAAATATCCAAAAGAAATATCACAAAATCAAATCAAATCAGTCAAGATTTAAAAACAACATATGTTAATGTTCTAGTATAACATGTCACAACCTTTGTCAAGACATCTTTCCTGAGCAACATGTTAGAACATCTTCCATAACATTTGCAGTAAACCATGTTTTAGTAAAATTGTGTTAATCCTAAAACTATGGTGCTAACAATATCTATACTAGTAGATGGCACAAAGTGTTCCTCATACATATGCCAACAGTTTAGAACTACATGTCTATACTTTGCACAGAGATGACAAGTAGGTCTCGAGCCTGAAGAGTTATCCTAGAAGCAGCCTCAACTACGACTAAAGTCACAAATAGGAGTTATGTTGCGCTAAATAATTGGTTCTCAATGTATAATATTTGCAGAGACGTTGAAGACAAAGAGTTCTTGTATGAACTTATCTAGCTGAACTTCTTGAACATACAAAAGCGCTTCAACATCATACACGGTGGGAGGTCTAAATTGTCCATAGAGCGGAGTAAAAAAAATGAATTGTAGTCTCTAGTCTATCAAGAACAACATCAATTTAATCTTTCTCAGTGGCTATGTCATTTAAAGACAAAAGTGAATCAACAATAGCTTTAATGCGAAGAAATGAGGCTGAACGACTTAGTTTCTTGCTTGATTTGAGTTTGGTTCGTAGCTGAAGAACATGTGCTTTCATTACAGCACGAAAATGTTTGTGAATTTTGTCCCAAATTTTATAGGAACGTCTGTAGGTAAGAATCATATGGAGCACCAGTTTAGAAATTGTTGAAGGAATCCAAATTAACAAAGTTTGATCTTGAACAATCCAGTTTTCATAATCTTTAGAGATTGCATTGTTGATTTAATTTACCTCAGTTTTGAACATTGGAGGGATTTTCGGGAAGATTCATCGTCATGCACCATTAATGAAGCAGATTAACGATTAGGGAAAAAGAAGAAGAAAAAAGATTATTGTGTGAAAAGCAAGAGAATTGAAGATTGATACCATGTGTGAGCTCAAGTAAATCTCTAATCATACAATATAATAAAGCAAAATGAGATTTTAGGCAATTTTGACAAGTGTCACAATTATAGAGAGGTTACTATTTTTATTATTTCTACATTAGGAAATCTTACTATAATTGTTAATTTAATAATTCAATTTTTTAAAAATTATTATACTTTGGTCTTGCATAACACGTTTTTTTTAATTCTTAATAATTTGTTTATGACCTTTCATTTACATTATCCTTTTCCAAAACATTGGAGGCCTAATTCCCCTTCCCCATGAAATCAAGCGGCAAAATTATGAACTTATTTAATTTACAGATTTTTTATAATAATTATCAACTTTTTCGAAAATTTACTTTATAATCCAAGTTGAAACTAATTGATTATTCATGTTCATAACATCATTTTGCATTCTTAACCATTTTAAAAAAATTTAAAATAATGTGTCATAATTACTAATTATTCTTTAACACTTTACCATGCATACTTTAAAAGTGACTCACCAAATTTCAACGCAAATTCAAAATGCACCACTCAATGCATGCGGCAACCAAAAAATCACAATTAAAGTTAAAAGGCTTATCACCATGTTTTAGAAAGAAAGTACATTATTTATTCTAAAACACTTCCAGGTGCATACAACATTCAAAGAGTAAACCTTTATTTTCCATAACTTTCATCATCTCAATTTCAAATATTCACCTTCGTCATTTTCACTTTAACACACCAAACACAAACTTCATTCTTCAGCAACACAAACCATGTTTTTGAGAATAAAAAAATAAAAAATGGATTCAAAGAGAAAAGGAGAGGATCTGAGCATCCTGAACTTCTTCTGGAAATCGTAAGTTTGTTGTCTCAATCTCTCTCTACTTCAGATCTTTCGAACTACAAGGACTGTGCTAGCTCAAGGTGGAATTCGTCACTGCCGCTGTAACATCTTTTTCGGCTTGTTTTATATAATTAGATTTTATTTCAGTTCATGTTTCATGAGTGTTGTCACCTGTTGTTGTTATTGTTGTTGTTAAGAGAGTACTATTTTCACTTTTATTTATAACAATGAGTTATTGTTGTGCTTAAGAGAGGAAGGAAGAAACTCTGTTTTGATTAATTCGATTTATAATTTCAAATTATTTTAGTTTCTTTAGCTATGATGCTTAGTTTAATACTTAATCGTTTGAGTTTTGTTGTTGTTATTTGATGTTATAAATGGAGAATATGGTGGATATGACACGCGAAGGTTGTGTTAGTGTAGTTAAAAATAAGCTGCAAACGATTTATGGTAAGTGTTTTTGATGTTGTTTAAGTGCTTATTAGTTTAAGTGTGTTTTTAATTATTCTTGCATTCTAAGCACAATGATTGTTAATTAGTAAATAATTTAATTCATCGCAACACAATTTGGAGGGAACAATATATTTTAAAGCGTGGAAATTTAAAATTTTAAAACCAAGTATCTTATTATCATATATTTTGTTTCAATTGAGTTCAAATAGCTACACGTGAATACAAAAAAGAGTTGAATGAACTGTCCAGTTCATATCTGCTACATCATCTAAGCAAAACAGAGGCATGTCAAAAACATTAATTTTCTTTTCTACGCTCATCTAAATGCATAAACATTCATGATATTTAAAGAGATAGATATTTAAACATATATTTATGCATGAAATATATTTTGAGAAGTTTTTGTGTGAGTGATAAATTCCCATTGAATATATTGACTATATTGAAATATATCATGGTATCTAAATCTAAATATATCAATATACTAAGCGAAAAAGTTGCATAATTATGTAGAACGTTGGAATTGCATAATATATTAGTGATATGTAATTTGCATGTGAAATTGTCTTAAACATCTGTTTTATCAAGGAAAGAGACTGACAATGTAAAGTTTCGTTAAGAGGAATCCAACTCAAATATTTTGAATAAATTCTATCTATAATTTTGATAATAGTTTCTTTTTATATATTAAAAGTAGATTCATATTATTTTTGCAACCATATCATATATGTACATATTTGCTTATAATTAATTTAAAGAGCATGTTGCAAAAGTTGTTACCAGTTAAGAAAATGTTTATATATTCTTGACCTTTTGTTTTTATCTTTATCTTCATTTATATTTCTAAAGTTCTGCTTCTATCCTTCGTAGCATTCAATATTTGCATCTGGAGAAAATGAACTTGATTTTAACGGTGTTTTAACTCCTCCTAAAGTGGATTAAAAAATTGCAATGGCAATGGATGTTAATGCTGATTGTGATTTAGTTAAAGCTACACAATACTCAAGGACCAAGCCACCGAAGACTTCTCATTACCCATGTTTCCATTGCTATAATTAATAAAATATTTGGTAATAAAGAGAATCAACAGAATATTACATTGTGGAGTAACTTTTCACTACCTCTCCACTCATCTATTGCACCGTTGACTATTAGATTTTTTCTCCTTTCTCTCTTAATTCATTTCTCTATTTTCTTTGTTTTTTTTTTCTTCTTCACTATTTTTTCGTTAATTTATTTTTCGATTATTGTTCTCTAATATAATTGTTTTTTAATTTACTATTTTTGGATAATTTATAAGTTTATTTATTTTTTATGATTAAATATGTTGTATATTTATATAGCCAATTTGTAAGTGATAATGCTAATTAGGTTAGACACTTTGACAAATTTATCATTTTACTCATTTTATCACATTATAAATTTCTTATATAGTTTTTTTATTTTGAAATTAATGTTCAAATTGAAGGATCCATATTGCGTTATGGTCAGATAGTTGAGCACAACCCTCTGTCACAACTTTGCAAGTTGTGTATCTACAAATTTTTAAACAAAATTTAAAAAATATTACTAATAATATCATTTAAAATTACATTAATTAAAAATTATAATCAAGTAACTACATTAAATTTATATAATTGTATTCCACATTAGTACAACTAATTTGATACCAATCTCAATTTACTACTACTCATTGTTTTAAATTTATGTAATTGACATTAATACCAATTTAAATAGTTATTTTAAAATTTATTACTTTTTTTAATAAACAAATTTTTATATTTATTTAAATTTATTATTAATTTTTCAAAACTACTAATTGTTATTTCTTCCACTAACTCCATTATTCATCCCTTTATTTTCACATTACTTTTGTTTAAACTATTCTTTTACTAACTATAGGTATTTTTTTAATTCAAATTTTATTTTATTATTTTTAATAAAAATAGTCATTAATTATAGACTTAAGAAAACTAACTCAATAACCCTTTTAACTAATTTTGTAACGATTTTCAATCACAATCACTCCCATTATTTTTAATCTGCAGTATAATAAAAAGAAATAAATATGTTTAACAATTATCAACCAATTTTACTTTGATTAGTAAATATTTTATTGAGATATTATTTCATGAATTTTTCTTTCTCTTTTTACACATATATATTTCATTTTGGCTTTTGTGTTGTGCGTTTAATATGCAATAATTTTTCTTCTTATCAATTATTTGTTTTACATTTTAATTGACCTTTTATTAACTAATAATTTTAATATCATTGAGGATAATGTTTATTTTTAATTTTTCTTATTATACATTGTATTTTATTTTCAAATAATTAATATTTAATAAATAATTTATACCTTAAAAATAAATAAATAAATTTAAATATAAATATAAAATTTACTATTTTAAATAATTTTATTTTAAAATTTACTTTGGGATTTATATTGAACCGGTCTTACATAAATATGGTGAACAATTCCACTTAAAAACAACACACCACAACTATTTTTTATTATACTACTATATTTTTATCATATTACTGTATTTTATCTAAAGCTTTTAAATATATAATTTATTATTTTTTTATTTATTTTAATTTTATATTAATTTTTTTAAGTGAAATAATTTCCGTGCATCGCACGGGTTCAACTACTAGTTCATTATAGATTCACTAATTACAATCTTGAAAACTCCTAAACTGTTAATATTAGTCAATCTCATCTTACCATAACTAATTCAAAATAACTAAATAATAACTTAATTAGTTCCAAGTTATAAATGAGTAAACCTAACTAAGTTATTCTCTAATCGAACAACTACTCTAACACTTCTAAATATGTAAAAATCATCAAATAGCAATGAGTTGATTTTTCAAACCAAAAGAAAAGAAAGAGAGTCAATTATATATATCTTGGCCTAACCCCACCTCAACAATGCTAGTTATTACTTTTGGATAAACATAAATGCAAGCTTGAATGAAATGGTAACAACCAACATTTTCACACGACACCATAGTGTTAAACTAAACATAGTATACTACCTCCCTCACTAAAAGACAATGCACAACTCATCTTCATCTCTCTATAGACTCCCATCTCTCTTTCCCTCTCTTCACCTCATTCACATAATCAAACACTCTTTCTTCTTCCATGTTCTACAATGGAGATCCAAAGAATGAAACAATTGATGATCTTATGCTGTAGAATCCGAACCAACCGTATTGCTGCTCTTGTGGGTGGAAACCACACAGCTTCCAGATTTTGCAGTCGCTAAAGAAAAGTCCACATCTTTCAACTTTTCTTCTCATCGATCTTCACTTTTCTTCATCTGGGTCGTCTTTGTTTTGATCCATTGAACCAAAGATGAAGAAGAAGCATTTTCATGGCGGAACAAGAATGGCTTTGAATCCTCATAATTCTATTGTTATCAGGATTCCTGATACTAAGGTTTTACGCGTTTTGTCTCGATCATTGTTCTTGTTTATGATTCTTGTCACATTGCCTTTCCTAGGAAACATTCTTAATGGTTTCTCTTTCACATTGAGTTCTCATTCATGTGTTGTTTCCAAAACTGAAACGTCGTTTGGTTCTTACAATTTTGAGGTATTGAATTTGATTCTTCATGATATGGGTGAGAAAGGAATCTACAAAAAGGATGATAAGGCTCTCATTGTAAGTCCTTCCAATGGCTTTGAATTTGAGGGCATTGATGTGGTAATCATGGATAGTGATTATGAGAGAAAGAGTCTGTTCCTTGATGAGTCTTATGATTTTGTCTTTACATGGAATTCTAGTGATGTTGAATTTGTTGATCGGATTGTGAAACTTGGTGGGATTGTGGTGATGCTGAATTCTTTGAAAGATAAACCATCAAGTTGTGGTTTTAGAGAGCAATTGCATTATAGAGTTGTTTATCTTAGAAGTTATGGAAGTTCTATGATTGTGGCATTGAGGAAAACTAGCTCGGCAATTAAACAGCAATATGGAAATGGAACATGAGTTGTGTTTGTTTTGGTTGTGTATGTTTTTAACTTTTTGTTTTGTTCCTTAGAAGAAGTGCTTGATGTGTGTGATTAATGAATGGTGCACGTTTGTATTCATTTTCCATTTTGTGCTAGTATGATATGGTGATGTGATGATGATAACACTATAAGTAAGCTCATCGACACATAAGATATTGTAAGGCTAAATATGAATTTTAGACAGTTATTATCCCTTCACCTATTTAAAAAAATTAAATTGTTTTTTTATCAATTCTTTGGTATATTTTTATGGCCATGATGATTGAATTAACCATGTCAATATCATTAATTAATTGTGTTGATGCCAACACTACTATGGGAATAGGTTTTTCTATTGTTGAAATAGGAATTTGATCTCAATCAAATAGACTAGATAATGTAAGGTGTAATGGACATGTTATCTATTAGTCAATCCCAACTAACCATAACTAATTCTAACTAACTAACTGAATTAATTATAAAATATACCGGAGTAATTCTATCTTTGTGTCTAAGTGAAGAGCTACTCTAATACCCCCCATAACATCAAGGGGTTGGAAGACAGCCTCGAGGTTGGACCGAAGCTCTTAAAGCACATTGTCTTTTGAACAACTTTGTTAATGTATCACCAATTTTTAGGTACATATTGAATGGATAGTTTCTCGGACACTACTCTGTTATATACGAAATGTATGTCAAATTCAATGTACTTGGTACGAACATGTAGCACTGGATTGTGTGATAGGTGAGTGAAACTTAATTTTTCAATCAATCAAATACTCTTCTAATCGACTGGCTAGACCCTAAAAATATTTTTTGGTGGTTTAAATGAAATTATGAGAGACTTCTTACATGTTTTTGGTGTTTGTGTGTGTGATTTTGCCATGATATTTTCAAAAATACTCTTTTATTTTTACAAAATACTAGTCACTCAGACAGACACGACCAAATGAGCTTTCACCTCCCTCTCTTTTACAACTCTTAAGCTTCAAGTCTTGACAATATTATATTTGAGTTTAGAATCATTCAAGAACTTTGATTCTTCTTAATGAGGTTTGACATGTCTTCATGTTGATTGACATCATTTGAGCGATGAAAGGATTAAAACATTGTTGACCCTTGAAATACAAAGTCTTCACTTGAGAGTCGTTTGACCACAATGTTGAATTTAAAAAGTATCTTGATCTTCAAGAGCATAGCTTGATTCGGGAGGATATCTTAATCATCATCTTGTGCATCTTTGGATGCTTGAGTTATCTTTAGCGGATACTTGACTTCAGGGCCGGCCCAAATAAATTGGAGGCCCGGTTCTAATCTTCAAAATTAGACTATAAAAAATTTAAAACAATCATAAATTTTTTTCCTTTCATTCATTTTCTTAGGTGTGTGAAAAGAAGAGTAAGAAATAGTGGATTATACTTTTAAATAAAATGTACAAACAATAGAGAAGAATGTTTCATTCGAAAAAAATATAGCATAGTTACTGTTCTGGACTGCGCCAAGGTTAGGCCCACTATGATTTTCGGCCCAATAAACCTCAGAGGCCCACGTTCCTCTACGGCCCTCCTACGCAGATAAGATGTCCGAGCATACGACACCGATGTGCTCGGCACTGACGACCCCGCGAACCCCTTCGTTGCCGAGGACTCTGCTCCGCGCAGGGATCCTTCATATTCGACCCTCCGAGCAACATGTATTCCACGTGGCTCCTAAAAGACCGCGTCTCCCTTGAACTTCGGAGCGGTTAACCAGGACAGAGGGCATACACGCACCTCCGATATTTCCGCTCAGGAAACCTGGCAGTCTCCTAGTTGGGCTTGGGGATCCAACCCAATAGCGAGATCATGGCCCAGCGCTGGGGACTATAAATACCCTCTTTAACTAGAGGGTCAGGTATTCACTTCTTACTCACTCTTAGCTAGTACTTGCGCTCCTTTGTTCGTCAACTTACTTTGGCATTGGAGTACCTTGCAGGTACACCCCCCCTCCTCCTTCCTAGAAGATCCAGTCCGAGCAGCCTACGACGATTCTTCTGATCAGGTACGATCAGTGGCGCCGTCTGTGGGAAACTTGCTTCCCCATCTTTAAAGAACAAAGATCAAAGCTAATCATCTCCGATCGTCATGGCTGACAACAACAACATCCCAAACGCTGACCCTTTCCTCCTTCACGAGCTGATCGAGGAATCCTCCCGCGAGCTAGCTAATCATCGTCGGGGGGATCGTCGGCGACAAAGGTCCGGGCATGAAACCCAGGACACTCAGCTGTTGCAGGTCCTACAACAGGTCCAGAATGTTGACCATGTTCCTCCAGAAGGGCACGTTCAGAACGGCGAGCAGATCCGAACGACCAACGTGCCGGAACATACCCAGAATGTGAATGAGACCGACCTCCGAGACGGGCAACATGCTTCCTCATTCACCCACACCTCCGAGAGGCGGAGAGCCCGTCATGGAGACGAAGAGGAACCGCTCAACATTCCCGAGGATGCTGACCCCATCACCGTCCGCTTGCTCAAAGAAATACAATTGACGAACAGCCTCCTCAGAATTCAGGACGACCGAATTCACGAACTGGAAAGACAGCGACGACGTCGCCCCTCTCCGCGGAGGCACTACAGGTCACGCTCCTATTCCTCCTCGCGCTCACCGCCGAGAAGATACCGTCGGCGTTCCCCGTCTTCTTCAAGGTCTCCCCCGAGAAGACATCGCCGCCGAAGGACTCGTTCCCGTTCTCCACCCAGAAAGAACAGGAAGAATCAGAAACCTGAAACCGCTGAACAAAGAAACCCATCCCCCAAACAGGGTCGTCGGGGCCCCTCCAAAGCTGTGTTGGGTGACGACCAAGAGGATTCCCGACGAAACAGGCACTACCATTCACCAGGACCGAGCGACGAGGAGGACTTCCGCAGCCCCTTGTCCGCCAGTATCCGGAGAGCCCACCTCCCTCGGGGGATGGAAAAACCGCCAGTATTGGACCAATACGACGGAACCACTGACCCCGACGACCATATTCGGAGCATCGAAGCGGTCATGGACTATCACGTCGTCAGAGGCTCGATCAAATGCCGCATTTTCCCGACCACCCTCAGAAAGGGAGCGATGAATTGGTACAGGAACCTCCCTTCGAACTCCATCCATTCCTGGACCGAGCTCAAAGAACTCTTCTTGAGCCACTTCACAGCCTCCCGACGACAACCGAAATCGGAAGCCAATCTCGAGGCCGTGGTACAAGGACCCAACGAACCTCTTTGAGATTACCTCGAAAGATTCAACAAGGAGGCCGTCCAAGTGCAGACAGAAGACTACATGAAGAGGTACATCTTGGAGCGAGGACTTCTCCCCGGCAGTGACTTCAAGAAGGCCATTAAGATTGAGAAGGTGCACTCGATGAACGCCCTCCTCCGCAAAGCAAAGGCATTCATCGATTTTGAAGAAGGCGAGGCAGCCGCGATCAAAGCCTCGAGGGGCAGTGATGCCGCTCGCAGCTCAAACCTCGAAGATCCGGGGTCACGCCGAGGACAAGACAAAAGAAGGGACGACAGGTCCCGAGATGTCAAAGAACGGCGAGGACCGGCAGGGCGTTTCAACGACTACACTCCTTTGAACACCTCCCGGGAGAAAATCCTGGCCGACTGCCAGAACGCCGAGTTCAAGAAGTCCAACATCAGGCCCCCGAAGTCAAATCCTACAAGACCGGGGACGGACAAGTCCAAGTACTGCAAGTACCACAAAAGTCACGGGCATATGACCGACGAATGCATAAATCTCAAAGATGCCATAGAGACCCTGATCAAAGAGGGCCACCTGGCAAGATACACCAAGAAGGGAGAACCCCCCAGAAGAGACATCCCTCGAAACTCTGACGAGGGGAACTCACCAGACAGCAGACCGCTTCAAGTCGCACTGTCCGTAACCCGACCGGAAGACTTCATCCCTTCGGTCGGCGTGACGACCGCTCTCAGCACCTGGGAACATTTCCCCACTGCAATGGTCATCTCCAACGGCGGAGACCCCGGATCTCTCACCGTCAGTTCAGTCAAGAGAAAGTTCGACGAGCTACTCAGCGCCAATGCCGATCTCGGCCCTACTCTGCGGAAATTCCGAGGAAAGTCAGAGCCAATCACTTTCTACCTCGAAGAACTGCCCGGCGGAGCTCCAAACGCCACCATTCCCCTCCTCGTCCGAGCCAGAATGGCGAACTTCGATGTTCGACGGGTCCTGGTAGATGAAGGTAGTTCAGTTGACATCATGTACTCCCACCTCTTCCAAACACTTCAGCTGGACGACTCGCACCTCACCCCCTATGTGGGTTCCGATCTCCAAGGTTTTAACGGAGCCACCACCAAACCATGGGGCTACGTCGAGCTGATTGTCACCTTCGGGGAAGGGGAAGCGTCCAGGCAAGTCAAAACCAGGTTTTTGGTAATCGACTGCAAAACACTGTACAACTGCATCATCGGGCGCCCAACGCTGGCCGAGCTAACCGCCGTGCCCTCCACGGTCCATCTGAAGATGAAGTTCTACACGAGGACAGGGAAAGTGGCCACCATCAACGCCGACATCGAAGCTGCGAGAAGGATCTTCGATGCATCCGTCAAAGGACTAGAGCTGATCGCTCCTCCGACCAGCTCCAACAAAAAACCAAGAGCCGAAGACAAGCATCCTCGGGAAGATCAGGTTCCAACGGCCAACGTCAGCTCAGTCGACCTCGATGCAAGGTTCACACAAGAAGAACTGAAGACCGGGGAGGAAACACAATCAAAGGCCCCTCATCCCGTCCGGCCTGTTCCCGACGGAGATTTCGAGCTGATCCCCCTGGGAGACAACCCCGACAGAGCAGTGAAGATTGGCAAAGGCATCCCTGACCTACCGAGGAAACAACTTGTAGCCTGCCTTCGAGCCAATGCCGACCTGTTCGCCTGGAGCGCCGCAGAGATGCCCGGACTCGACCCTGAGGTCGCCTGCCACCACCTCTCCATCAATCCGACCGCCAAGGTCGTAGTACAACGTAGGCGTCGGCAGTCTCCCGAGAAAGCGGAGGCTGCCGAGAAAGCTGTAAAAGACCTCCTAGAGGCAAATTTTATTTCCGAGGCCAAGTATTCAACTTGGCTCTCAAATGTTGTACTTGTTAAAAAATCTAATGGAAAATGGAGAATGTGTGTTGATTATACTGATGTTAACCGGGCATGTCCAAAGGACGCCTACCCTTTACCTAATATCGATAGACTGGTCGACAACTCGGCCGGCTATAAACTGTTGTCCTTCATGGACGCTTATTCTGGTTACAACCAGATCCCCATGGCGAAATGCGACAAGCAGTGCACGGCTTTCATGACCGAATCGGGCAACTATTACTACAACGTAATGCCCTTCGGACTCAAGAACGCCGGGGCAACCTATCAGCGGATGATGAACAAGGTCTTCCGAGGAGAAATCGGCGACACGCTCGAGGTATATATGGACGATATGATCGTCAAATCTCGAGAAGACTCCGACCACACACTACATCTCGAGCGGGTCTTCAAGCAGGCCAGGTCCTGCAGGATGCGCTTCAATCCAGAGAAGTGTACCTTCGGAGTACGGGCAGGCAAATTCCTCGGCTTCTACTTAACAGAACGAGGAATAGAGGCCAACCCCGATAAGTGCCGAGCATTCTCAGACCTCCCTACCCCTACCAACAAAAAATCCATCCAGGTACTCAACGGAATGCTCACGGCATTATCCCGCTTCGTCGCGAAATCCGCCCAGCATGCACTCCCATTCTTTAAGCTTCTTCGGAAAGAAGCAGCTTTCGAGTGGTCCGAGGAATGCGAACAAGCATTATCCCACCTCAAACAAGTGCTCTCCAAACCCCCGGTGCTATCCCGACCGGACAGCAACGAGGTTCTCTATCTCTACTTGGCCGTTTCAGGCGAGGCAGCCAGCGCAGCCCTGATCCGAGAAACGGAAGATGGGCAGAAGCCAGTGTACTTCACTAGCAAAGCCCTACAAGGGCCCGAGGTCCGCTATCAACAGATAGAAAAAATCGCACTGGCCCTAATAACGGCCGCCAGAAGACTGAGGTACTACTTCCTCGCCCACACTATCATCGTCCGGACAGACCAACCGATCAAGCAACTTCTCAGCCGACCAGACATGGCCGGGAGAATGCTGAAATGGTCCCTCGAGCTGTCCGAATTCGACATACAATACGAGGGCAGGAAAGCGTTAAAAGCCCAAGCACTCGCCGACTTCGTGGCCGAGATGACGACGATCTCCAACTCCCCAACACCCACCGAGAAAAAGTGGACCATCTATGTTGATGGCGCCTCAAGCCACGCGGGCAGCGGGGCCGGTATCATCTTGGAGAACGACGATGGACTCGTCATCGAAGTATCCTTAGTCCTATCCTTCACCACATCGAACAATCAGGCCGAGTACGAAGCCCTCCTAGCGGGCCTACGCCTCGCCGAGGACGTGGGCGCTCGGGAAGTCATGATTTATACCGACTCTCAACTGGTCGCGTCTCAAGTTAGCGGCGATTACCAGGCCAAAAACGACACGCTAGCCGAGTATCTATCGCTCGTCAAAGAAAAGATGAAAGGATTCACAAAGGCAGACGTCGCACACATCCCTCGGGAACACAACTCGAGGGCCGACCTCTTATCCAAGCTCGCAAGCACAAGAAAGAAGGGAGGGAACAAGTCGGTGATACAAGAAATCTTGTCCGATCCAAGCGTAGGCAAAAACGCGCAGACCATACAAGTGTTTGCCATCGGAGACGCCCATTGCTGGATGACTCCGGTATACAAATACCTCATGAACGACGAGCTCCCCGATGATCCGAAGGAAGCTTCAGCCATTAAGAGGAGAGCCTGCTCGTACACAGTCATCGAAAATAAACTCTATCGGCGCGGCTTCTCCATTCCCCTTCTTAAATGCATCGACGGCTCGCAGGCAATGGAAGTACTGCAAGAGCTTCACGAAGGGATTAACGGCCAGCATCTCGGCGGCCGGTCGCTGGCGAGGAAAGCCCTCAGAGCCGGCTATTATTGGCCGACTATGCAGCAGGACGCCAAAGAGCATGTTCAGAAATGCGACAAATGTCAGCGGCATGCCGACATGCACCTAGCCCCCCCCCAACGAGCTTAAATCCCTCTCATCTCCTTGGCCTTTCTCCACCTGGGGAATGGACCTCCTCGGACCGTTCCCGGTCGGCTCGTACCAAAATAAATATCTCGTGGTCGCCGTCGATTACTTCACGAAATGGATAGAAGCCGAGGCGCTTGCCAAAATCACATCTCAAAACGTGCTCCGTTTCTACAAACGAAACATACTCGCCCGGTTCGGGGTCCCTCAGGCCATAATCACCGACAATGGCACCCAGTTCACTGACAAAAAATTCCAAGAGTTTGTGGCCAAGCTCGGCACGAAACAACACTTCACCTCAGTCGAGCACCCTCAGACGAACGGGCAAGCCGAGGCAGCCAACCGAGTCATCCTCCGAGGATTAAAAAGAAGACTCGGCGAAGCCAAAAAAGCTTGGGTCGAAGAACTACATAGTGTGCTTTGGGCGTATAGGACGACACCCCATTCGAGCACAGGCGAGACTCCTTTCCGATTAACCTACGGCACCGAAGCCGTAATTCCCGTAGAAATCCGAGAGCCTTCTCGGCGCACCGAATCCCCCCTCGAGGAAGAACTTAACGACGAGGCCATGAGGGAAGAACTCGACATGGTGGAAGAGATCCGAGCAGGATCAGCCCTCCGAGAAGCTAAACTAAAACAGCAAATAGCTCTTCGCCATAACGCCAAAGTTATAAAGCGCGAATTTGAAATCGGCGCCCTAGTACTTCGCAGAAACATGAAAGACTCGCGCGAGGGCAAACTAGCCCCAAACTGGGAAGGCCCGTACCGAGTTTATGACAAAACCGAGAACGGCGCCTGCTACCTCGAGAATCTTCTCGGTGAAAAACTTGCTCGACCCTGGAATGCTGAAAAACTCAGACGTTATTATAGTTAAACATAAGCTAAAACGCCCGGCCTCTAACCCAAACTCAGGTAACAGACGGGCACGGATCCACGTCGTCGGTACGGACGTGAGTATTCCACGACAGCAACGATCGATTCCTCTCGTCGGATAGATGGACCGACCCCTCGGCGGATTCTACACCTAGACCCCCCGTGGAAGTACCTGCATGGCAGAACCCCAGCTCGCGATGGGATCGTTCACGCCGCGAACGCTTGGCCACAACCGCGGTCTCGCGCTCGCTAAAAGCGCATACCTGCTCTGCGCACCCGGCCCGTACTCAACACGCCCGGGCAATCAATCTAGGCCGAGCATAGTCCACAAAACCAATAATATCACAAGTATACAGGTGACTCTCCGGCATGTCCGAGCATAAGTCATCAGTTACCTAGAACAATCGCAAAATACTCTAAGTATAGAGGAAATACCTCGTCATACGAGCACAGCAGGAAAGTTATCAAAAAGAACAAGCACACAATGATAACGCCGAAAGTAAAAATAAACAGATATAAGCAAGCAGAATTATAAAACATTAAAATTGCCGACCAACTTGGTCGACGATATCCAAAAGTTACAACCGATAAAGCCGGGCACGCAGGCCCCCAAAGTACTCCGGGCATTACCCAACAAAAGATAAAATGGCACGCAGGCCGAAGAAGAAGGGCACGCAGACCCAGGACCACTATCTACTCTTCACTCTCTGGAGACTCGGGCACCAATGCGCCGTCCACAATCTTCGAAGAAAGCCCGATATTATCTTCCTTCAACCCAGGGTTTAGAAGCCTCAGTTGACGAACAGCACGCTCGAAACCGACTTCAGCCATGTCGGCCAGGCTTATCTTCAGGCCATCTATCTTCTCCACGAATTCAGCCCTGGTCCGCAGAACGGCCACATCTGACGACTCGTCAGCCGAGGGAGCCCACTCAAGCTGAAGGTCGGCAAGCTTTTTCTTCTCCGCCGCAATCTCCCCGTCCTTCTGCTTCAAAACCGCATCGATCTTCCTCTTCAACTCCTTGCGATCGGCCTCCATGGTCTTTATCTTGTCCTCGGCCGTCTTCTTAGCAGCCTCCGCCTTCTTCAAAGCCTCGGCCGAACCCGAGCCACCATTCGCTAACATTTGGGCCATCCCCAAGACCCTCATCACGGCGGCGCTGTCGCACGCCAGCTGTTTCTGAAGGGACGGGGGGTCCATCTCACCGATCCGACGAGCTTCATCCGGAGAGGTGACCAGCGGGAACTTCTCAAAATAACCCCCGTCCTTATAACAGGGAGGCAACACGAAGGCACGCTCGGAACCCAAGTGCGACGGCTCATGGCGTCCCCCCTCTGAAGGACGAGGCCTCTTAGGGGACCTCTCGTCTAAGTTCACCCGAGGAGAGCCTGCCGAGGCCGAATTCTCCGCAGCACCAGTTCCCCGATTCTTCTTCTTCTGATTCCTCTTTGCATCCAGGGCCATCTTCAGGACTGGATCCTCCTTCTCCGGCATGACATCTGCGAAGAAAAGATAAAAGGGGTTAGCGAAGACACAGGACGGAAAACGAAAAAATAAAGAGTTAGCGAAGACACAGGACGGAAAACGGAAAGCGGGGTGAATAAGCACGACCTAACAACGCCCGAGTCTCCTCGGGAGTCCGACAAGATAGCAAAGCCTTAGTATTAATAGGCCGCTGCTCCACGACCGGCACACCATTCTCGTCCAATACGGGACTCCCATTCCTCGTCACCCACCGGGACATAGTAAAGCTGTCCACATATTTGCATAGGACCGAATAGGACTCTGCATCTTGCTCGTCCAGGTCCCCATCTTCCCAAATGTAATGTTTAGGGGGAGACGAGAAGTGACCTTTCCACCAGAAAAACGGGAACCTCGTGCAGAATTCCCTTGCTACCTGCCCGTCCTCACCCCTCACTAACTCCCCGTCGGCGTCACGAAGGACCACGGTATCCGACACGTCGTGGTAAGCCGCCGGGCTGAGCGGACGAACGACAAAGTATCGATCCTTGAAACCTTTCACAGAGTCAGTGTACATCCCGAAGAGCTTCCGCTCAGCATTCTTGAACGAGACCCAACCGTATCGCCCGTCTGCCGCCTGTCTTTGAACACGAAAGCACCGGCCGAACAACGCGGTCGTGGCACCAATGCCCAAATAATCACAGACAATCTCGAATGCTCGCATAAAAGCAAAAGCATTGGGGTGCAATTGGGACGGTGCCAAGTTTAGAAACGCCATCATCGATTTCTGAAAATCGGAGAAGGGCAGTCGGAAGCCGAGCTCCTTGAACACGTACTCGTACATCGCAAAGCCATCCCCGTTGAACCGAGAACATATGCGCTCGTCCTGAGACGGGCACGTCACTTGGTAATTCGGCGCTTCGCCCTCTCTCAAAACCTCGATTTCTGTAAAGACCCCATCTAGAGACTCAGTGTATCGAGAAGTGACCGTTAAGGCTTCCTCGGCTATCCAGTCGGCCGCAACCGTGCATTCGTAACTAAACAAGGGCATTGGGGAGACCCCTCCCTCGGCGTCCGGGCCAGGAGAATCAACATGGTCGTCATCAGCCAGGGAGGGCACATTTTGATCCTCGATGATCTCGACGTCTGAACTTGTGGCCGTTGAGCCATCCGACTCGCTACTCCACGACGAATCAGATCCCGAGCCGGACTCCGAGCTAGCGCTCGAATCAGATTCACCTGCACGCAGAAGGGAGAAAGTGAATTCGACAGTTCATCAAATCCACCCTTCCACCGCAATGCAAGCGAAAGGGTAGAGCAGGAGCGGCGGAGCCCCCGGCTAAACCCCCGTCGAGGAAAGACGCCCGTCAGCCGAGGACTCGCGAAATGACGCGACATGACAACGCCACATCATCTGGTCCACCGACCCATACTAACCCCCGGGCATCGCCGGGATAACCCGAGGAGGAAACAACGATCGCTCGTTGATTCCCGCCTACGTCTACGACGACGACCGCGAAAATAAAGCACACAAACCCTACGGAAAAGAATAAAGCAACGAAGAGGGAAGCGAACTTACGTGAAGACATGATGACGATGACCGGATGAGCTTCTCGGTATGGTGAACAATCTGGAAGAGTATCTCCCGAAGAACGCCTGTCTGATACCGAGCAGGTAAACAGAGAGAGTGAAACTTCCAAATGAGAGGATTCGCCCCCTTTTATAGGGAAAGGGCTCGGAAGGCGAAGCGTCGCTTCTCCTGACAAGCGCCGCCTCCTAGACCCTAGGCCATCATTACCCATGCCACGTCAGCGCGTGTCTCACACGCGCGACGTTTCGTTCCTCCACGGGCTGTTCCTCCGAGCACATCTGGTTTACGAGGAGCCATCTCATCGAGCATCTCCCCGGCCCGAGCATCAGGTAAAGTCACAGCTTCTTGACCAGAAAACTCCGACTTGGGGGGCTCCTGTTCTGGACTGGGCCAAGGTTAGGCCCACTATGATTTTCGGCCCAATAAACCTCAGAGGCCCACGTTCCTCTACGGCCCTCCTACGCAGATAAGATGTCCGAGCATACGACACCGATGTGCTCGGCACTGACGACCCCGCGAACCCCTTCGTTGCCGAGGACTCTGCTCCGCGCAGGGATCCTTCATATTCGACCCTCCGAGCAACATGTATTCCACGTGGCTTTTAAAAGACCGCGTCTCCCTTGAACTTCGGAGCGGTTAACCAGGACAGAGGGCATACACGCACCTCCGATATTTCCGCTCAGGAAACCTGGCGGTCTCCTAGTTGGGCTTGGGGATCCAACCCAATAGCGAGATCATGGCCCAGCGCTGGGGGCTATAAATATCCTCTTTAACTAGAGGGTCAGGTATTCACTTCTTACTCACTCTTAGCTAGTACTTGCGCTCCTTTGTTCGTCAACTTACTTTGGCATTGGAGTACCTTGCAGGTACACCCCCCTCCTCCTTCCTAGAAGATCCAGTCCGAGCAGCCTACGACGATTCTTCTGATCAGGTACGATCAGTTACAATTCAAAATTTGTTTTAATATGTGATAGATATTCGGTTTTACAATATATACAATTCTCAAAAAATTAAAATATCTAGTGTAATTATAATGCATATACAATTTAGATTCAATTTACATTCGTATTTAATAATTGATATGTTTTGATTAAAAAAATATTTAGATAAAAAAAATTGGTATTAAAAAAATAAAATATAGTTACTTTTTATTTTAATAGGATTATTTTTTTGAAAATTTTAATAGTATTACTTCCTTACTTAACTAGTAATTTTAACATATACTGTTAAATAAAAGTTTATAATTTTATATATTATTGTTTTTTGGTATGATAAGGAGGGCCTAAGTCCAAAATATTATTATTAAAATCTAATTAAACCATCTTTATTTTTCAATTTATAGATTTTATATTATTTATTTATTTTATTTTTTTGACCAATATTATTTATTTATTTGTAAATTAATAAATAAGTCTATAGTTTTTGATTAAAATAATAGATTTATTTCTTCGGCACATTTTATTGTCTACTATATATATTTAAATTTATCAAATATTTGAAGACTTTCATTACTTTGCTATTGAAATTTGAAACATAATTGTTTTCAAATAAGAAATAATAAAATATAATCTTTGGAGAGAATAAGCTACTACAAAATAAAAAATCTATAGCTCAACGGTTGAACATTAACTTGTGCAGTTTATGTGGGGCTACATTTAAATTACAAAGCTATTGTTTGTTTTGGTAAAATTTAGAGGCCCTTTCATTTCTGGGGCCCGATGCAACAGCCCTTGTTGCACCTCCTTTGGGCCGGGCCTGCTTGACTTCACTGGATATTGTTTGTTATTAAGTATTTTCATCATCAAAATTAAACAACTAATCAATTGACTTGCATCTTTGCTATCCATGAACTTCACCACCTTGAATCATCTTGACTATACCTCTAAGAACATAGATCAACAATAATATGATGGATGATCAGTTCTAGATGATTATGAGCATTTGGGAAGATTTTACTAAACATGTTCATGGTGTTGTTCTTTAGGAGTGACAGAAAACTAGAATAAGCTAAGATTGTTTAAGTTGAACAAATTTGGAAGAATGAAAATTTGGCTAGATACTTTTTTGAGTGGCACCATCTAAAGGAGCTAGAAGAATTTTTTTTGAAGTTGTTCTATTCGATGTGCAAATTTGTAGATAAAATGACAGACATCACCAACTTTGAGCAAAGTGATGTCGAATTTCGCTACAAGGCTTGAGAGAGGTTCAATTGACGCTAAAAAGATATCAATTACATGGTCTTGACACAATTGTACATGTACAATACTTCACATAAAGAATGATAAATAACGCTTGAATGCTTCTTGATACCTCAATTAGAATTACGATGAGAAACAAATGCGACACAAAAGTATTAGAGATTATAAATAACATGACACAATGATAAATGTGAAATTACATACAAAGGTTAGGGGTGTGCATGGATCAATAACCAAATCAAATTGAACCATATATATGGTTTGGATCTTAAAATCATTTCTTTAAAATTAGTTTATTTTTTTAAAACCGGTTTACATGTAGATCGGTCCGGTTTTAAACCGGTTTTTTTTATAAAAACCAATTTTTTAAAAAAATCAATTTAAAACCGATTTCTCTTAAAACTAATTTTTTATTTTCTTTAAAAAAAATCAATTTTATAAAAAAACTCAATTTTAAAAGAAGTTTAATATAAAAAACTTAATTTTAAAACCAGCTTTTTTTTAAATCAATTTTGTATAAAAACCGTTTTATTAAGTGCATATCATTATTTCTAAGAAAAATTAATCAGTAATCCAAGAATGAAACATTGCTAAAAGAAAAAATGGATTATCCAAGCATTAAGCATCATGTTATAGTTTGAATTTAAAGATTAGCGTTGTTTTTTGAGAGTCATATTTATAAGTTGGTTTTAATCATTGGGATGTGTGTTTTTTCAGTCACTAATATCTACTCTATCAAGACTTGTTATTACATTATGAAAAAACTGTGTACAACATCTTCAAAATTTCATACATAATAAAATTTTGGCAAAATACCCTTTTTGGTCCCTTAAGTATACTCCAAGGTCCATTCTGGTCCCTTATCTCTAAAAAGTGTCAAAGTGATCCTTTAATTGTCCAAAAAGGACCACGTTTGTCCTTTCTGTTAGCTCCGTTAGTCAAAGTCAAAGGAAAGGCATGGGTGACATACATGTGGCAGACACGTTTTTATCTTTATTGCCAGGTGGTTTATTTTAATTGCCAGATGTGTAAATTTGTCTTAGACAAAAAATAGAAAGGAAAATGAAATAGAAACCTCATTTTCTCTTCGTTGGTTCTTGGAGGAAACCCTAGCGCAGCTGCCATTGACGAAACTCCAATCTCTAGTTGCTGCGAACGAGAACGAAGACGACATTCAAGGTGAAAGCAAAGACGAAGACGACATCAGAAGTAAGTTTCTGCATCTCTATGCCTGGTACTCTATTATGGTTTTAATTCCATGTTTCTGAAGTTTATATCCTGCGCTTCTATTTAGGGTTTCGTTTGAAATGGACGAGTATCTAATCATTACAATCCACCATAGTGGTGAATTTGCGAGTGAGGACTTGAGCGTTTACGTTGGAGGTCAGATTGCTAAACTGAGGGTAGATGCTGATAAGTGGAGTTTTTTTGAGCTGTTAGGTAGTATCAAGGAACTAGGTTATCGAGCCATAGAAAACATATATTATAAGGATCCAACTGGTGGGATGAATATGTTGGTAGATGACAGAGAGGCATTAGAGATTGCTGATTTATATAGGGTTTATCTTAGTGTTGAGGTCTTTATTAAGCACACATTGTCCCAGCCTGTTTTTGCTGATGAAGCTGAAGTTGTGTTAGATGATATTCCACTTAATGAGATGCCACCTAATGAGATAGTAGATGAGGTAGCAGTAGAGATTGAGGAAATATTGAAGGAATTTGATGAGAGGGCCAATGATGTAGCACAGGATGATGTGAGGACTAATGATGTAACACAAGATGGTGAGAGGGCCAATGATGTAGCACAGGATGATGTGAGGACAAATGATGTAACACAAGATGGTGAGAGGGCCAATGATGTAGCACAGGATGATGTGAGGACTAATGATGTAACACAAGATGGTGAGAGGGCCAATGATGTAGCACAGGATGATGTGAGGACTAATGATGTAACACAAGATGATGAGAGGGCCAAAGATGTAGCACAAGATGATGTGAGTGCAGTTGGAGCTGATAATGGACCTGTGGGTGGTGAGGTTGATGATGATTTAAGAATGACTGATGATAGTTCTGATGATAGCAACTTCGAGTATGATAGTGCAATGGAGATAGTATTTGATGATGACTCTGATGAGTATAGTACTGAACTGGAAGAGGAGGATGGAAACTTATTGGACTGTGATATTGAAGATAATGAACAAATGAAAAGTAAAAAAGGAAAACAAATGTCTGATGAAAACAAAGAAGATAGTAAAGGGAGTGATAATGATAGTGAGGATCTTGGAAGTGATTGTGATAGTGATGATAGCAGTAGGGCTAGGAGAAAGAAGTATCCATTTTTTAAGCTTTTAAAGGATATGTCCAATTACAGATGGGAAGTGGGAACCTATTTTACTACAAAGGAAGATTTCAAGGAGGCAATTATTACTTATGCAGTCCATTCTGGCAGAGATTTAAGGTTCACTAAGAATGACAAGATAAGGGTTAGGGTCAGGTGTAAGGATGGATGTGAATGGGAATCTTACTGCGCTAAGTTGCCTACTGAGGATTCATGGCAACTAAGGAAAGTAGTTGACACCCATAGCTGCAGTAGAGAGTATCATGTAAAGTTACTGAAGACTAAATGGTTGAGCAAGAGGTTACAGAATTCACTTAAAACAAACCCTAGAATGAAGCTGAAGGACATTAAGGAAAAGGTTCAGAAGAAGTGGAATGTTGGGGTCAACAAAACCAAGGCTATAAGGGCTAGGTTTGCAGCCAGAGACATGGTTGATGGGTCATTTCTAGGGGATTATACAAGGGTGTGTGACTATGCACATGAGTTACTAAGATCTAACCCAGGTTCAACTGTTAAGGTTTGTGTCCAGCCTGCACAAGAAGGTTCAACTGTTGAGAATTTACATTTCAAGAGGTTGTACATATGTTTGGCAGCTTGTAAGGAGAGCTTCAAGTTGAGCAGACATTTCATAGGACTTGATGGATGTTTTTTGAAAGGCTTATATGGAGGTCAAATACTTGCAGCTATTGGCAGAGATCCCAATGATCAAATGCTACCAATAGCATTTGCAGTGGTTGAAAGTGAAAACAAGGATAGCTGGACATGGTTCTTGGAGCTGCTTATTGATGATCTTGGTGGGAGGGAAGAGTGCCTCACATACACTTTCATTTCTGATCAACAAAAGGTATGACATTTTCATTTTTCATGTATTAAATTTGATATGATATAGACAAAATGTCTGACACTTTCATTTTTTATGACTTAGGGGTTATTGCCTGCAATGGAGGAACTTCTTCCAAGAGTTGAACAGAGATTTTCTGTTAGGCATCTATACAACAATTTTAGGAAGAAGCATGCTGGAAAAAAACTAAAGGAGATTATATGGAAAGCAGCCAAGTCAACTTACTACCAAGCTTGGGAGAGAGAGATGAAAGTAATGAAAAACATGATGAGCACTCCTCCAAGATTTTGGAGCAGATCATACTTCAAAACTCATAACAAGTGTGATGCTGTACTGAACAATATGTCAGAAGCCTTTAATAGTGTCATATTAGAGTCAAGGGCAAAACCATTGATCACCATGGTGGAAGAGATTAGGGTATACATGATGGAAAGGTGGGCAACAAACAGGATGAGGTTTCAGAAATTAGAAGATGTTGATGTGTTACCAAACATTAAGAAGAAGATTGAAAAAACAAGTTCATACACAAATATGTGGCTTGTAAGGTAAATTCTGATTTCATTCTGATTTAAATTTTGATTTAAATTCTGACTTCATTCTGATTTAAATTCTGACTTCAATCCTATTTGTTGAGTTTATATTGAAATAAATTCTGAAGTAGTACTGAAATAAATTCTGACTTCATTCTGATATAAATTCTGATTTTTAGGATGTCTGATGAGTTTATATTTGAAGTGAGGAATTTGGAAAACAATGCTGAAAAATTTACAGTCATTCTAAAAGATAGGACTTGTTCATGTAGAAGGTGGGAGTTGACAGGCTTCCCCTGTGTTCATTCACTATCAGCAATCAAAAGCAGGAACCAGAAGATTGATGATTATGTTCCTGAGTATTACAGGAAATCAAGATATCTGCAAGTGTACCAGCCAGTCATTTTTCCAGTCAATGGCTCAAACCTATGGGAGAGGACAGAGTACCCTGATGTTCTGCCACCCAAATTTAGGAAAATGCCAGGAAGACCCAAAAAAAGGAGGAATTTGGAACAAGGTGAACTGGATGGCACAGATAGAAAGATGAGAAGAACTGGCTTCATTGTGAAGTGCAGTAGATGCAAGAAACAAGGACACAACAAACTTACTTGCAAGGTACCATCAACTACTGCACAAGCAGCTCCATCACAAGCAGCTCCATCTCAGACTACTTCTGTACAAGTATCCCAAGCAGCTCCTTCAGCTCCATCACAGTCATCTCAAGCAGCTCCTTCACAATCATCTCAAGCAGCTCCATCACAATCATCCCAAGCTCAGAAGACTACTCCAAAATCAGCCAAGAAGACTACTCCTAAAGCAAAGAAGTTGGCAGTTAGAAGGCCAAATGCCCCTTTTATCCCACCTGGTCCAACCACAAGGCTGACTGCTGCAAAAACAGCTATAGGTCCAACAACAAGGAGGACAACACCTACTAAAAGGGCCACACCAAAATGGAAACCATAGTCTCTTTATTTTATGTAGTGTTTTGGAATTTTAGACATCAGTTTGAATATTTTGTAATGTGTTTGAATATTTTGTGTTTTAAGAACCTGGTATGCAGTATTTTGGCCAAGTAATTTTGTGCTTTTGAACATGTGATTTCTGATGGCAAGGTTAATGTTAAAGTTAATGCAATATTTTGGCCTATAATTTTTGCCTTTTTCTGTCATATGAATATTAGTGGTTTGTGACCTTTAGCAAAAGTCAATACATACTTAGTAGTGTGTAACAAATCATAACATTACAACACTAAACCATAACATAATTTTTGCCATTGATAACTTTAAAACATTACAACACTAAACCATAACATTACAAATACAGACTTTACCACTACAATTCAATACATGAATAAATATCAAATTCAGTACATACTAATTCATAACCTTACAACATACTAATACAGACTTTTCCAAATGACCAACACTAAAATAACACAGAAAAGCCTTTTCCAATTTTTCTCAGAATTCATCGTCTTCTTCAACTCTCTTGTCTTTTGTTTTAGTCTGTCATTTGTTGCCTTAAGAGTTACCAACTCCATTTTTGCTGCATCAAGTTCAATTTGAATCTTCTCCATCCTACTATTCTGCATCTTCATATACTGGTCTTTCTCATCCATCACATCATCAAAGAACCATTGAAAATAGCCACACCCTGTTTGGGTTGAACCCTGTGAAATTCAAAATACCAATCATTCATAAGGCAATACATGACATGAACAAACAAGTGAAGTTCGTTTTTACCTTGTAATTACGACAGCCCCAGAATTGCTTCCCGAAATTCGTGCTTGTTGAAGCCCTACGAAGCAAAGCTATCTCTCCACACCCACATACGGGTCTCCATCTCAAGTTTGCAGCAAAACCATCATTCTTCGTGTTAGATTCGTATGAACATGGCCCTGCGATTGATGATGATGTCTGCTTCATTGGAAACTGACTTGGGTGATCTGCAACAAAACCCTAGAATTTGGGGAAGAAAGGAGGCAAACGATGAACCCTAGAATTTGGGGAAGAAAGGAGGCAAACGATGAAGAAGAGAACGTTGAATAACGAGTATATAATATTCCACGTCACCTGCCACGTATACAGACCTAACGTCCGTTTGTGCCATTTGGACAGAAAGGACAAACGTGGTCCTTTTTAGACAATTAAAGGATCACTTTGACACTTTTTAGAGATAAGGGACCAGAATGGACCTTGGGGTATACTTAAGGGACCAAAAAGGGTATTTTGCCTAAAATTTTCTTCAAAAAATTATATACACTTCATTCTTCAAAATTTGACAACTAATATATGATCATTATGCTTAAGCGAGTGATATGTAATGTAGAAATACACTTAATACCAGAAAGAAACAAGCATATAAATTTCATACATAATAAAATTTAGGTATCCAATAACTAAACCACATTCTTATTATGGGTACCAGTTTATATTTGAATAATAAAATGGATACCCACTTTCATATTTTAGCATTTGAATTGAATTTTAAAAAGTGGAATAATTTGAATAACAATTTAGTTAAGGATAACCGGTTTATTTGCACACCCTAACAGAGGTGTCATAAAAATGGAGTAGCACCATTTTGGCACTAAAAGTGCACCATTGGCAAGTTTTTTTTTTTTTTTTATAAACCAAGATGGAATATAACAAGCACAAGGGGTGCTAACCCATGGTAAAAAGGAAAAAGGAACAAAAGCACTCTCACCCCCTACAAAAACCACACCAACCCACAAAGCACTACACAATCATAAACAAGAACCCAGATTATTACACCAATCATCCCACGTAATAGAGTCTCTACCCACTACAAGAAATTGGTTCCCTAGCGCCATATATTTGTGACGTGTTATTCACGTGGGAAGAAAAGGACTGTTCTGACGTGAATAACACGTCGGTATATTATTTTAATGAATAATATTAACAATTACGTACTCACATGGGGGATCAGAAAAAAATATTTTTTAAAAAAACTTGTGAAATGATTTCCACGTCGCAAACGATAAAACAAAATTTTTAAACTTAGAAATCTGTAAAGTCTAATGGGGGGAAAACAAAAATTTTGAAATTTTCAGTTGTGACGTGGTTTTCACGTCGGAACACTTTAATGCTGACTTTGAATTGACCTGCGCAGGCTTTGGCAGGTGAAGACAGATTGGAATTTCAAAATTTATTACCGTTGGCAGCTTGCGACGTGGCATCCCAGTCACTAATTAGCGACGTGATTCTAATGACGCTGCCAACTGGACCGTTGGCAGCTTGCGACGTGGCTTGAACGTCAGTATTTACCGGCAGTGCATTCACGTCGCTAATGTTTAATAAATTCTGCACGCTTCCCCTTCTCTTCCTCTCTTCTCATTCTTCCTCTCTTCCTCATTTCTCATTCTTCCTCTCTTCTCCACTGTATATTTCTCCATTCCTCTTCTCTCATTCTCTTCCTCTTCTCATTAATTTCATTCTCACACCATTGTTGAAGGTATTAATTTATTTAGTTTATTTATATTTTATATTTTGTTATTTATAATTTGTATTGATTAAAATTCTAACTTATTTTAATTTTTTTATTCAAGATTTTGAAGATTGGAGGAGATATATATTATAAGAATTGAACTTGAAGATTGGAGGAGATTAGAAGATTGAGGTATTTTTATAATTTTAAATCTAATTTTTTTTAGTATATTTTTGTGTTATATTTGTGTTAATAGATAAATATTATATTTTTCTGTAATATTTGGATATATTAATTAGATTATTGAATATTGTTAGGTTAATGTAGTATGTAATATTTGTGATAATTGTATGTTTTTTCTGGAATTTTTGTGATATATTAATGTAGTATGTAATATTTGTGATAATAGATAAATTGTATGTTTTTATAGGATTTTTGTGATATAAATTGTAGATTATGTAGTAATTTATAGTAAATAAAAATATTTATGTTTTTTAATAAAATATATTATGTTTTTTATTAAAATAGATTTTGGTTAATAGAGCGATAATTTGTTTAGTTTATGGTAATATATATATTTTTAATCGAAATATAATTTAGTAAAAAAGAATTTAATTTAGTAAATCGAAATATATTTTGAAATTTATAATATTTAGATATGTTATATTTTTTGTAAACATAATTTAGGTTACATGTCCATGACAGTAGTATGGGTCAGAAGACCCGACGCCCAAGGACAGTAGTATGCCAGTCTCCTCAGACAGCAGTGTGCCCCCCCCACAGAGTCAGATAGGTTACATGTCAATGGCCAGTACCCAACCTCTTACGTCATTACTCTCCTCTCAGGGGAGGCCTATGTCTGGGTCACCATCTTTTATTCGCCCACCTGTGGACTTTAGTTATCCGTTTCAGCAGACTGCAGGACCTAGTTTTTCATCATACCAGCAGACTGGAGGATATAGTTTTCCACCTAACACACAAGTGCCCCCAGGATTCCAGCAGACTGGAGGATCTGCTAGCTTTCCACCTAACACACAGGTGCCCCCAGGATTCCAGCAGACTGGAGGATCCCACACTCCATATCCCACACAGGTGCCCTTATCCTTCCAGCAGACACGGATGCCCCCACGCTTCCAGCAGACTGGGGGATCCCATACCCCGCATCCCACTCATATACCTGCACGTGAGGATGATCATGTGGAGCCGGGTGGGATGATACTGTGCAGGATGCAGATGATGTTCAGTCTGATGGTGACGATGTTCAGGGGGAGGATGATCCGAGTGAGATTCATATCATTGACGGTAGATATTATATTTGGCCCGCTGGAAATTCGTAAGTATCTTATATATTAAATTTTTATTAAGTTTACATTTCCTTTTTTTAATATAAATTTATATTTAATGCATGCTAATTAACATAATTGTTGTTTAGGTTTGGGCCGAGTCGGACTGCTGCCAGGTGTGTGTACTATGTGATTCAGCAAATGTATAAACAGGGCCGGCCCAACATATTTGGAGGCCTAAGGCTAAATTTTTAAGTAATTTTTTTATTTAAAAGTATAATTTTTATAATTAATGATAGTTTTTATTGTGTATAAACAATAATAAAATATTAATAATTTTCAAAATTAAAATAGAGATAAATATAATACTCTAACTTTGCAAAATTATTTTACACAATCATTTAATAGGATTTTATCATTCAACCATATTATTTTAGTATTTTAAAAATAAAGTTTAAAAATATAATATATATATATATATATATATATATATATATATATATATATATATATATATATATATATATATATATATATCTAAAAATATATATATAATAAACATTGGTGCATATCTTTATGAAATTCGTAAGAACCCAAACCAAACAAAACACAGTGAATTCCGAGGTATGTATGATGTATAAACATATCTAAAAATAATAAAATATTACCATTAAGTACCGAACATCGAACAGAACAACATTGATATTAAGACAAAGCTTTCTACCGCTACGCCACTTGGGATTATGTCTAGCATTCTGGTTCATTTATATATTATTTAAAACCTGAGGCCTATTATTTTAGCATTTGAGGCCTAAATAAAGGCCTAAAATTATGAGGCCTAAAGCCCTTGACTTACTGGCCTTATGCTTGGGCCGGGTCTGTGTATAAAGAATCTTGGACGACTTTTGGAGATGTTTCAAATAAAAATGATTGGTTTAATTGCTTTAAGGTATAATTAATATATTTTTTCGAGTCATTGTTTTTTTAAAATTTTTTACTATAGTTTTCTAACAGTTTATTTTAATGTATTCAGGAAAAGTGTACGTGGGATCCAATGAGCGAGAAACTTGTTGAAAAAAATTATTTCAGCAGAACAACAAAAAGACTTTCTGACACGTTGCGAAATGTTAGAAAGCGTTGGGAACGTGATGGTAGTCGTCCTGGGTGGTTGGGCCAAGAAGTTCTTGACAAACTTATTGCATATTGGAATTCAAAGGAATTTAAAGCTAAGTCTGAAAATGCTAAAAAAATGAGGGCATTTGAAAAAGGAGGTCACCTTAATGCAGTTGGAAGTATAAGCACTTACGAACATTCTCGACGCATGGTAATTATTGTCACTTATTAAAGTTATGTTTTGATTAATTATTTGTTTTTTAATTAAAGTTAATTTTATTTTTTAGGCTAAAAGGTTGGGGAGACAACCACTCATGATCGAGTTGGTTAAAGAAACTAGGACAAAAAAATCGGGTGATTTAGTTGACGAGCGTACTCGAAAAGCTTTGGTAAGTTATTCAATTTTTATTATTATTTTTTTATATTTAATGGCAATTTTGTGATGTTATTTTCAGGTGGCAACTAAAAAGTTCCGGCGTGATTTTCATGTGGCAACTCTGATGTTGTGGCATGTAAATCACGTGGCAACTAATTTTCAATTTATTATTTAATATAATTTAATTTAAGTTATATATACATAATTTTTATTCTATTTTATATTTAGGAGGATTATCAAACAAAGCTTGTGGATTTTTTGGTCGCTAATCCCAAATATACTCCTAGAGAAGGAGAGCCGCTTCATCCAGATGTTGATTTTTATATTTAGAATGAAGTCATTGACGGAAAAGGGCCTAATGGATGTTTTTTTGGTGCGGGAAATTTGGCGGGAAGCTTGAGAAGTGGAGATCGAAATTTATTTCAAAGAGTTAGAGATGGGGAAGGATCGTCACGTCCAACACAATTGGCACCGCAAGTAATGGAAACAATAAGACAGTTGGCTCTAACTGAGGCGAGACGCGAGTTAGTGCAACGTGAGGCGGAGCTAAAGGCCCAAATAGATGAACGTGAGGCGGCGCTAAAAGCACAAGTGGAGGGGTAACAACGGCAAATAGAGGCAATGGCGAAGATGCAAGCAGAGATGCAACAACAACAAATAGAGGCAATGACGAAGATGCAAGCAGAGATGCAACAACAAATGCGGTTATTTATGCAGTCTCAACAAAGTGGTGGTCAACTGTCTAGAGGAAACGTGGGAGCAGCTGACACTGAGCAAGAGAATGATGATGATTTCAACCTTGATAATTATCCCGATCCCGATGATGATTTTTTAGGATGAATTTTATTTTTATTTTAATTTTAAATTGTATGAGATAACAAAATTTTATTTATTATATGTTAGTATTTTAGATATTATATTATAAATATAATATATTTTAGTAGTTTAATATATTTTTGTATTTAGTTATTATTATTATTAATTTAACTAAATAAATATTTTTATTAATATTTATTAATTTTCAACAAATAATATTAATAATAAATTTTTTTTTATAATAATAAAAATCAGGTTTTTTTTAAAAATATTTTAATGTTTGTGGCGTGTTTTCCATGTCACTGATTTGTGACATGTAAGACACGTCGCAACTTCCAAAATTAATTTCAAAATTAGCGACGTGTTTTACATGTCACAAATCAGTGACATGGAAAACACGCCACAACTTTTCTTCGTGTACTGTGCCATACTGCTTTTTGCAGACCTTGTCTGTCCCAGTTGTAGATGGAGGCTTAATTGTGCAAGATTAGCGACGTGAATGCCATGTCACAAAGTTGTGACGTGATAAACACAACACAAAAAGTTCCCACGCACTCCCAGGCAACGTATATGACCATGTCGCTAATTTTACGTTCTGACGTGATTTTCCATGTTGTGTCATGGATTCCACGTCGCTACAGACGTGATTTTTTGTAGTGACCGTTATAAGAAGTAAGAAACCACTCCCAAGTGAGGAATTTAAAATTTAAACAACCCAAATTGATGCACCGACAAGACAACTTACAAATGGTACCATGGAACCATATAAGGTACAACAAGCCCAACATGCTTCGATTTGGATCCTCTCCAATTTATTTCTTAGTGATGTCCATTCAGCTCCCATCTTAGCCATTCATCTACTAAAATTTTTCTTTTCAAACAACTTCATTTTTTAAAATTAATTCTCTGCCATTAGATAAAGGACACGAGGGATGATAGGATTGAAAGGGCAGTAGGGGTTCTATTTCCCTCTGGTTAATATCTTATTGTTTTATCAATTAATTGTTTTATCTTTTTTATATATATAAATAAATATGTCTTCATATATTTTCCTAACATGCATATATACACATCAAACCACTATATCTTCATATATTTAAGTTAACAAAGAAACAAATAAAAAACTATCTTCCAATTGAATATATATTGATCAAACTTATAACTTTTTGTGAACACATCAATTTTTATTTTCTTGGTTTGCATGTCATCTTCAAAATGAGAATGGTGAATTTTCTTTTTGTTGGTTACTGGAATGTCCAGACCAAATGAATTTGTATCCTCTACAAGTGTATAACATGTTATTGAAGAAATTGATTGAATATGTTGGTTCTTTTTTGTGCAATCTGATTGAATATATCAGAAGGCGGACATAAAACCTTAGCTCAACTCTCTAAATTAATAAGCTAAACCGATAACTCCGACCTATTTTGATAGAGAGTAGAATTTAATATTTAAATTTATTAAGAATTTATATAGGTAGTAGTTTTATTTGTATTGTTATTTATTTGGGCCTTTATTAATATTTGGGCTTTTTAGTTTATTGTCCACTAGTAACATTATATATTGTAGTCTCATTGAGACATTAGGGTATCAATAAAACTACAATATATAATGTTATTATTATTCGTGTCATTGCTATTATTGAAGTGTAAGGAGTCTTGTAAACCTTTTGAAGTTTTACTTTGACTGTATAAATATTACTGTAAAGGCTATTAAACTTAGGGAACCTGGACAAAATGAGTTGCAAATAACTTTTATCCATCAAAGAGTTATTGAAGGTATAATATGCTCCTCATTTCAAAGAGCAATTAATATGATTAAGGAAAATTTCAAAGAGCAATTAATATGATTAAGGAAAAAAATAGATCACGGCTAATTACCACTTATTTAGCTGAATAATAATAGAAAAATTAAACAGCTTTAACATGAAGTGGCTGTAGTTTAGTGGTAAGAATTCCACGTTGTGGCCGTGGAGACCTGGGCTCGAATCCCAGCAGCCACACTTCTCCATTTTTTTCCAGCCTTTTTCAAATTCATAAAAAAGTTAAACGACAGCGTTTTACAGTTCCAGTGAATTCCCCTTTATGAAGAAAGAACGAGTGTTGTTGTTGTGAACAGAAAACTCGCTCCTTCATTCCCAATCTCACGTAAGCTCAGTTTCTTACTTTCTCCTTCTTTTTTCGTTCTCTTTGGTTATGCAATCATTTATCAATGATTCTGCATTTTTGTTTTTCAATTCAATAATATATCTACATTGCATTTTAGATCTGTTTTTGTTTAGTTTCAACGATTAGTGTTAGTTGACAGTCACTTTATCAGATTCATATTCCTATTGTAATTTGTAAGCAATGTGAAATGAATTGAGAAATATGCTGACAGATTTGTTGGTGTTTTAACAAAATAGATCATATTGTATAATGTTATATTTCTAATTATATTTAGTTTTGATTTTCATGTTCAGGAAAACAAAAAATGATGATTGATGATGCAGCCTTGGGATTCATTGCCAACTCTCTTGGCATTTTCGTCTTTGCTTTGATTATAGCATATCATTTGGTCATAGCCGATCCCAAATATGAACCCAATTAGATACTATCATTATTATTTTCTGTCGTGTATTCGATACACAATTATGTTGGATTCGGTAATTTTGATCGATCTGTTTATTCAGTTTGTTTATGAAATCAGTTTGTAGCGTATAACAGCTGATAAAAGAAATAGTCTATGCGCAAAAGGAGTTAGTTTTTGTTGAAGTTTCGTTATCAGTATGTTTCCCTTTAATAATATATAAGGATCATTGTGAACATTTTTCCTTTAATATTTTTTCCTGCTTCATGACAATTTGTTACACAAATTATTGCTTGCTGTATCGTATAATAATCTGAGATTTTTCTGATTTTTCTAAGTATTTGGACCTGCTGCTAATAATAACATTTCTTGTTAAAAACACTTGCATGCATAGCTTAGCAATAATAACTTAGGAAAATAAGCATATATATAGATTATGAAACATAACATTTATTTATTATAAAAGTGTGACCCTATAACAATAGTAACTAAAGTACATAAAGTAATGAATATAGGGACTAACATCCCATGCACACAAGTCTTGAATAAAAGTTTAAAACAAAGAAAATTACACACAAAAAATAAAACTAATATTTCACAACAACAATAAACCAACAATGTATAATATGGTGAATATATCTATAAAAACACTTGACATGAACTTCATTCTTCAAGGGGATGTTTTTGAAGGTGGTGGAGAAAAGAAGGGGAATGATGGCATAGTGATTGGGATTGTAGTAGGAATGTTAGGAAGTGGTGGAAGAGTGAACTGTGGAAGAGTTGGAATGGTTGGGATTGTACTAGGAATTGAGGGTTGAGTAGGTTTTGGTAATGTAGGCAAAGGTGGAACATTTGCTTGAGGTAATGTTGGGATGGTTGGCAAAGGTGGCAATGATGGTTTTGGAAGTGTTGGTGTTGTTGGATTTGTTGTTTGTAGAAGATGACGAGTTGCTTTGATAGTTTCCATGTTTGAGATGGAAATAGCAATGAAAATTGCCAATATTATGAAGGAACTATAGGAAGCCATGGCAAAAATGTTTAGTTGATTTTGCTTTGAGTTGATTAGTTTGTGCGTATATTTCTTGAGTAGTGCAAGGCCTTTTATGGGCAAAATCTTTGAGTTTTTTTTTTTTTTCTATGTTGGTTTATCTAATTAACCTTGTTTGGTGGTGGTGGTTGATAAAGACATTGGTGACTCAAAAGTTGGACATCAACATTTTTGAATGGTTTGAAAGAGAAGAAAATATATGTTTATGTTTACTTGTATGTGGGTTTACAATGTGTTTGGTAATCTAACAATGAGATAACTTATGCAAAAATTATATAACCATTGATTAAAAAAGTCACTTCAAGTAGGATTAGAGACAAAATATGGCATGACTTGTATTTTTGAATGACTTTTCATTAAAAGAAGAAGTTATGTCAAATCATGTTTTTTTTTTTTTTATAAATGTTTTACTAAAAAAGACAAAGATAATTTTTGTGTTTAAAAATTATATATCCAGAACTTTTTGAAATATAGTTGAGATGCGATTTTTATATCAAGTAGGAGACAATTGATGATTTTATCTAACTTTTTATTTGTTACTTAACTGAAGTTATATATCATTCTACAAAGAAAAATATTTAGAATCTTATTCCAAATGTAAGTGTTGATAATAGTGAGGGTCTTCTCTCTAGGCATGAAAATACTATTTAAATATAATATTAAAAATAATAATAATTATAAAAATTTCAAATATATTTTTTAAATAATAAAGTACAAACTAAAATATCAATATATAATGATATTTCGAATTTTTAAAATCAAATAGTGAGAAGTGGGAGAGTCCATAATCATGATTAGTGGTTTCTAATTAATAATTCATATGTCTCTCACTTATTTTTAAGTGGAGATAGTTAAATTAAGATAAAGAGAGAGATAAAAGAAGATAGAAAAATCAGCTTCAAAATTGATAAAAGATGCAAGAAATTAATTTTTCGTTTTCTTGCAATTAGGGGTGGGAATAGGCCAGGCCGGCCTACAGGGGCCTATAGCCTAGCCTACTTAAGGCTTGGCCAGGCCTAGGCTATTAAAAAAGCCTATAAAGCCTTGTAGGCCGGCCTATATTTTCATATATATTAAAATTAGTTTAAATAGGTTAGCCTATATATGTATATATATTAGAAAAAATGTTAAATAGATTGGTCTATATATGCATATATATATTAGAAAAAAAATGTTAAATAGGTCGGTCTAAATGTTCATATATATATATATATATATATATATATATATATATATATATATATATATATATATATATATATGACCTATAAGGCTGCTTAAGTAATATGAATTAATTGAAAACATTAATAAGAAAGAGGCTTTTAAATAGGCTTTCAGGCCAGGCCAGGCTTTTAAAAAGGCCAGGCCAGGCTGAAAAAACGAGCCTATAGTAGGCCATAGGCCAGGCTCAGACCTTGTAAATTTATCGTAGGCCAGGCCCAGGCCTTATAAAGCCTAGCCTAGCCTAGCCTATTCCCACCCCTACTTGCAATCAGTCACAATAAAACATTCTGGATTCGTTAACCATTGGATCGAACTCATTTTTGTAGGACAGATTTGCAACACTTACATCTACCTTTTGACCGTGGAGATCAGTAAAACGAAGTCTAGATCATTGACTTCCTAGTAAATTTGGAGATTTGGCTTTTCGTTTTTACTTGTAAGTTAATTAATGGCTTTGTGATTTTGTTGTTGTTAGTCTTATTTTGTAAATCACTTTAAAATTTTCTTGTGCCCTTATTTGATTATAGTTGAGCTATTTATTTGGTCTGAACGATCCATAATTTTTTACTCTCACCATGAAAGTTTTTTACATTAAAATTTCGGTATTTTCTTTTATCTTTATTTGTTCGATTGACTATATATATTTATTGTTAATTCTCATAAATTTTTAAATTTTTAAATTTTATTTGTTCGATTGACTATATATATATATTGATTTGTTATTTGTTATTACATTTTAATCACTAACGAGATGTTTATATTTTTAATATCTTTGATCTAAAAGTCTAAAATAAACATTCACTCTTAGAGAAATATACAAGTCATGATGAAAATTTCATACCACATAATTCCTTCATGCTCTTTATATGATTGATGAGAAAAAGTTAAATATACAAAATAAACAATAGCTGATTTAGGCCACATTAATCAATGACACAAATCACACTAAACAAACTAAAAACTGAATACAACATATGACACATAATCATAAAGTACAAATGAAACATCCTTAGATAACATAAACAAATCTCAACACACACATTTTATAGCTAAAATATAGTACATGTTAAATTTCATCAACTTTGTAGATACTTATGGTTGAGGCACACTTGGAACAGTAGGCAACTGTGGCTTAGGAATCTGAGGAATTTCAGGAATCTTAGGTACATTAGGGATTGGGACACCTAAGTTTGGAATTGCTGGCAATTGTGGTTCTGTTGGTAATGTAGGTACTGTTGGTAGAGTAGGTACAGGTAGATTAGGTATTGGTAGTGATGGCAATTCAACTTTGGAAACTTCATGCATGCTTTGAAGGTTACGTGCTCCTTCAACATTTGTGATTGATGAAAATGTTACGAGTAGAAGAAATGGTATCATAAATGACAAAACATTGATGGAAGCCATTTTTTTGAAACTAGAAAGCTTAGTATGATGGTTTTGGTGTGTTTGAGGTTGTGGTTTATGTGTGTTGTACTTGTGAGCTTTTATAGACCAAAGTTATGTGTGTCATGTGATTAGTTTAATCTCTTGTATTATTGTTCAGTTTAATGGCTTCAATGAAGTTTTAAGGCTCTAACATTAAGAAATCAACAATGAAGTTTTTTTAAGAAAACAACTTGGGAGAGTAGGTAGCTAATAAGCCAATAAAGATAAGAATATTGGTTGGCTCTTGTTTGTGTTTTAGATGTTGAGAACATGTGATATTTTGTCATATTAGAAGGTTGAGATAACAGAATAAGGACCATATCTAAATAAACCACTAGGACTAGGTAACATGAGTTGTCATGTTATGGACAAATTCACACTGTGTGGCCTGTGTTGAAGTTACATTATCATGAATCAAGATACATATTTTATACTCATATAGATACAAATCTTAGCCAGATACATTTGCTGTGAATTATTTTTCATTTTAAAATTGATAAAAAAATATCTGCTATATTGTGCGAGTGAATATATTTTACCATTATACAATTGTCTCTAACGGGATTCGAAATTATATTAAACTTACTGAGTCAAACTCTTATCACTGAACTGATAAATGAAATATAGTTATACGAAATTATGTGCATGTTTGGTTTGTCTTTTAGAAGGGACAAAATCAATTCTAGAGATGAAATATAGCTATACCTATACGAAATTATGTGCATGTTTGGTTTGTCTTTTGGAAGGCACAAAAGCAATTCTAGAGATGTAGAATTGATTTTAAGATGTTTGGTTAGGTAAAAGTAGAATTGATTCTGTCTTCAGAATTGATTCTACTTTAAGCTATAATTTGTAACTTCTGCCTTTAGAATTGATTCTGCATGATTTTTACACTGAAATTTATTGTCCAACCCACTTTTACATAAACGTATCGAAACATAAATCAATTCAGCTAAACTCAATTCTCATAAAATCAATTCTACCAAATTCAATTCTACTAGAATCAATTTTGTTCACCGCCAATCCAAACACACCCTATATAGGCCTGTTTGTTTCAGATTTTTAAAAAAATGAATTTTTTCTATTTTTGAAAATAGATTTTTTAAAATCGTTTTTCAAAACATTACAAGTTTTTTTATATTCGTTTTTTCTAAAATGAAACACTAATTTTGACATCCTAGAACATAAACATAGATTATTGAAGACTAAAACTTAGTCAAAATCGCAATTTTTTCAAAAAGTTGTATTTCAAAAATGATTTTTATGAAAATCTATTTGAAATAGCTTCAAAATTAAGTGATTTTTTGAAATTTTGATATCCAAATTTTTTCTTCATAAATAGATGAAATACTTAAAATCACATTTTAAAAATAACTATTCAAATAAAATTTTCGTTTGAAGCTTTTATAAAAAATTTTTTTGTAAAATTTTTTTTACAAAATTTTATATCAGTATAAAAATCAATTTTAAAAAAGTCAAAACAAACGGACTCATAGAATATAAATTTTAAACAGTAGTAAATATTTAATTGAGCAAAATAGTATATATTTCAGAGCATGCAACTCTGACTTAGGAATTTCCAATACTGAGAAAGTTTTGGTATTGCAGGATATTCTGGATTTGTCAGTGGTTGTAGTGTTAGTGGCAGATAGATCATCTTTTCATAAATTTGGCATCTCAGGTAAAAGAAACAATTTAAGTTTAAAAATTTTCAGTACTTTTGGCTATGATAATGTTATAAATATCCAGCATGCATGCTTATATCCAATATAAGACTAAAATGATAGCAAGCTTTCTAAAGATAAAGCAACAAAATGTATTTTAGATGGTTCTTACAAAATGTATTGTAATACTCCTTCCGTTTCACAATGAGTGACGTCGTTTTAGCAAAAGAAAATTATTTCAAAATGATTGTCATTTTCGCTTTTCAATGAAGTAATAATTGCTATTTTTCCAATTTTATCCTTCAATTATTATTTTGTATCGATTACTAGCCACACTAATTCAAGCACCTATACACAACAACACCATCTTAGCTTTATACAAATACAATTGAACATAAGTAATACACTTGACCTAAACTCTAATTCTCTAATACTCCCTTGCAAACTCAAGGGGGCTTACAAGTCATGACCTTGAGCTTGATTCTAAGTTCTTGAAATACAACAGTGCTAGCAAGTTCTTCTAAATAACTTTTTCTCTTACAAAGTGAATATCGAGTTCAACGTGATTGATGCAAACGTGAAAGATTGGATTGCAAGAAAGGAGCACTGCACTTAATTTATCACAAAAAAAGCAATGTATAGCTCACGTAAGAAATATTCTAACCATAATAATTCAAAAGTGGTGTGAGCTAAGGGCCCATATCCTGCATCTGCATTGGACCTAGCAACAAGAGGTTGCTTTTTAGAGCTCTGTGATACAAGGTTTGCTCCAAAATAGATGCATGCGCCAGAAATGGATTTTTGATCATCTGGATCACTAGCCCAGTCAGAGTCATAGAAGGCTCTTAGAGAAAACTTGTGGGCTGAGGGAGATGGAGATAGAAGCAGGTCATGAGATAATGTTCCACTAAGATACTTCGATATTATTTTTCACAATAGGCCAATGAGAGTCCAATGGAGATGACATGAACTAGAACGTCTTGTTAATATTGAATGTTATGTATAGCATAGTCAAATTGACATATTGTAGAGCACCTGCCATAGATCTATACAAATGAGGGTCTGAGAATGAAATGAAACCATGTTTTCTCAACTTGCAGTTAATTAGTATATGAGTAGGTACATCATTTTCATTACACATTTTTGCTCTAGCTTGTAGGAAGCTTGTAGGAAGCCAAGGCTACATCACAAATATTTCACAATAAAACATGATTTTTTAAATCAAAACTTCAAACCGAAAGAATATGTATGTACCTCGATCAGTAAACAACTGTTAGACAAAGTAAACTAAACAATAATATGGCAAGACGAGAGTTCAAGAACTCTTGGACACGGTGAAGTGTTCAAGAACTCTTCAACATCAAATGATTAAAAAGAATACTATTTAAAACTTTTTGAGTAGAAATCATCAACTATAGATTCAAAATCAATAGTTGTAGTGACAAGTATAGTTGGATTGACATCATATACTTGGATTCAATTCATAGCATTGTGATTATTCATAGCATTGTGTTACAATCAATTTAGGACCTCCAGTTACACCTTAGCTGCACAATTAGTCAATAATAGAAGAAATTGTAATCTTTGCTCAATATTTCTAATTCTATTTAGGAACTCAACGTTAACTCTGATATCCCTTCTGTTGGGTTTTATTGTTAGCCAAAAAGGCATTGAAGTTGATCCTGATAAAGTAAAAGTCAGTCAAGAAATGCATGCACCAAAAACAGAAAAGCAAGTTAGAGGTTTTCTCAGACGCTTGAATTATATTTCAAGATTTATATCCCATATGACTTATACTTGTGAGCCAATCTTCAAGCTATTTAAGAAAGATCAAGGTTGTGTGTGGATTGATGATTTCCAGAAAGAGTTTGATAGTATCAAAGAGTATCTTCTCGAGCCTCCTATTCTAATGCCTGGTGTTGAAGGAAGATCGTTGATCATGTATTTGACTGTATTGGATAATTCCATGGGTTGTATCCTAGGTCATTAAGATGAAAATGGTAAAATGACATATACTATTTGAGTAATAATTTCACTAGACTGTGAGTCTCAGTATTCATTGCTAGAAAAAATATGTTGTGCTTTAGCCTGGGCTGCAAAGAATCTTCGTTAGTAAAGGATTAATCATACCACTTGGTTGATATCCAAAATGGATCCAATCAAGTACATCTTTGAAAAGGATGCTCTTACTAGAAGAATTGCTTGTTGGTAGATGTTGTTATCAGAATAAGACTAAATATCATACTCAAAAAACCATAAAGAAAGTGTGTTGGCCGATCATTTGGCTCACCAAGCAATTGAAGATTACCAGTCATTGGATATGATGAATTCCCGATGAAGATGTTATGTAATTGAAAATGAAATATTGTGATGAAACGTTGCCTGGTGAAGGGCTGGATCCTGAATCCCGGTGGGGATTAGTGTTTGATGGAGCAGTGAATGCTTATGGCAGTGGAATTGGGGTAGTCATCATTACTCCTCATGGGTCTCATATCCCTTTCACCACCAGATTAAGGTTTGATTGTACGAATAATATGGCAGAATATGAAGCTTGTATCATGGTGTAACGGTGAGATTTGTGAGACTAAAGCCATTGAATCGACTTAACTCGTATGTTTTGAACAGAGTCGTCGCCGCGCTTTATTGTTTTCAAAGGAAATGGGAGAAAGAACGAATAAAACCCACATAAATTTTTAAATCAAAACTAATAAAATTATCAGAGACTTGGGTAAGGGAGTTTGTTATGCAAGGGGGAGATTTTAAGCACCCCTCACATATATGATATTGGAAAAGGAAAGAGAAAAAGAAACACTATCTTTTTTTTGGTGAGAAAACACTATCTTTAAATAAATAAAAATGGAGAAAGAGTGATTTACTCACGAATTTAGTTTCGTGAGATTTAGAAAACATAGGTGATTATGTGTTGTTGTTGATGAAACAAGATGGAACAAAATGAAACAAAATGGCCATGTGTTGTGTTATTGTTGATCATGTGTTGTTGTTTTAAGGAAAAGTTAGTGATCATGTGTTGTTGTTGTTGATGAAACAAGATGAAAGTTGGAAGATGTAATCCATTGAATCCCACATTGGTTTTTCTATAAAATTGTTTATGATTTATATATATTGTTTAAAAAACTTGACATGTCGAGTACTTCTGGGCTGAAAACATATTATGTTGTAGCTAGTGGGCTTTTGTTCCATAAATTATAGCAATGTCATATCATTAATAAATAGAGACTAAAAGATGAAAAAACACCAAAATAATATTTTGTTGAAAAATATATAATAATAATAATATTTTTTTATATTATGATTACATTTGACATAATAGAGTCGATATGAAACTAAATATATAATGCCAAATTATCACATCTTTCACTGTATAGGATGGATCCCACTATTATGAAGGTAATGATTAGCTTGACTAAAATGTTTGCAGCAAAAAAAAATCGCAGCTATTAACACCTTATGTTTAGGATTATCAATCAAACTGATTTGTGTGTGAGTAGTCTTTCCCTCAACATTAACATTTCTCTTTTTATAAGAGATTCTTTCGATAGCAGTATTGATGAGCATTCATAAGAGATTCTGTAAATAACAGCATCGATGAGCAGCTCCCAACCATTATTATGACAGTCAAAGCAAAGTAATTAATAATAATAAATAACTATAATACAACTAATAACATGACATATATATTTCTTTATTACTTTTATCTTTTTTTTATAAATAATATATTTTTACTAATTATATTAAATTAAAATATATTTTAAATGATTTAAGCTACGAGTGTTTTAAATACTTGAAGAGAAAAATACATTTTTGACCATCATAAATACTACCTCTGTTTTTTATGAGTTATTTACTATTTTCATGCGTATTAAAAATGTGATCATTGCTACATAAAAAAAATTATAATTTTTTTACATAATTGTTCTTTATTAATGGTATGCAAAAGTATTTTAAAAATTAAAAGAAAGAGAATAATAATTTGAAGGTGAAACCCACGAGAGTGGATTTGATTTTAATATAAGTTTAGTGTTTTTCATAATGGTTAAGCTAATTGATGATTCCTGTCAAAAAAAAAAGCTAATTAATGAATTATTAGTATCGTAAAACAATTTATAATTTAATACAATTTTTAATATAATATTTATTAGTACTGTAAAGCAATACTACATATTTAGCTTATTTGTTTTTGGAACTTGACCGTGAGAGATTATTGTTTTTTGAATTAATATATGTTTTGGTTAAAAAAACTAGAGAAAAATATTTAAAAAAATATTTATTTTTATGTTACATTTGCATTCTTAAACGTGTGTGTGTGTGTGTGTGTGTGTGTGTGTGTGTGTGTGTGTGTGTGTGTGTGTGTGTGTGTGTGTGTGTGTGTGTGTGTGTGTGTGTGTGTGTGTGTGTGTGTGTGTGTGTGTGTGTGTGTGTGTGTGTGTGTGTGTGTGTGTGTGTGTGTGTGTGTGTGTGTGTGTGTGTGTGTGTGTGTGTGTGTGTGTGTGTGTGTGTGTGTGTGTGTGTGTGTGTGTGTGTGTGTGTGTGTGTGTGTGTGTGTGTGTGTGTGTGTGTGTGTGTGTGTGTGTGTGTGTGTGTGTGTGTGTGTGTGTGTGTGTGTGTGTGTGTGTGTGTGTGTGTGTGTGTGTGTGTGTGTGTGTGTGTGTGTGTGTGTGTGTGTGTGTGTGTGTGTGTGTGTGTGTGTGTGTGTGTGTGTGTGTGTGTGTGTGTGTGTGTGTGTGTGTGTGTGTGTGTGTGTGTGTGTGTGTGTGTGTGTGTGTGTGTGTGTGTGTGTGTGTGTGTGTGTGTGTGTGTGTGTGTGTGTGTGTGTGTGTGTGTGTGTGTGTGTGTGTGTGTGTGTGTGTGTGTGTGTGTGTGTGTGTGTGTGTGTGTGTGTGTGTGTGTGTGTGTGTGTGTGTGTGTGTGTGTGTGTGTGTGTGTGTGTGTGTGTGTGTGTGCGCGTGCGCGCGCGTGCGGGTGTGTGTGTTGATTTTAGTGGACTATAATACTAGTTTGAAAAGATGGGAAAAAATATATGCGATGGTTAAATTTGAACGTGGAACCCACGGGGTGGATTTGATAAAATAGTAAAATTAAATGAGATTTAAATGAAGATGATAGTTAGTTGGTTTCATGTAATAAATTAAGTGGGTTTTCGGGAGATAGATAATGTGTAAAATAAGACACAAGTAACATAAAAATTGAAAGTAAAGGTTGGTAGGAAACGAATTTAATTGATTCTATTCAAAGAAATTAATCGAGCATGTTACATGTTATTATTGTTTTCGGTATCATCTATCAATTTATTTATTTATTTATTTTCAAAGCATGGTGTATTTAGCCTTGTAACTGAATAATTTAAGCACATTTAAAATTAGAACAAAATTTATTACAAATTGACCTAACACAAAAGTTATTACTAATAACTATTGTAATTTGAATATAGACTTGGAAAAGATCACATTCTTAAGATCCACATGTCCTGTCAATATTTTTTAGTTAATAAAATACTTTGATTTAATTAAAAAAGGGTTTTGCTAACCAGTGCCCTCAGGGCAATGGTTAAGCATTCTAAAAAAAGAAAAAAATTATAGAAAATTTAACATTTCAATTTTCGAGGCATTAAGTACGCAGATTACCGAGATAAATTTACTATTTTTAAAGTCTTAACCATTGTCGTGAGGGCACTAGTTGGCAATTTCCATTAAAAAACAGTTAAGTACAAAGGTGACCAAGAGTCCAACCTTAAAAGGACTAGTTAAATCAAAAGCCTTGCTATATACTCCCTATATTTGTTGTTGTACCATCCCCTATGTATAATTGCTTCTTTGATATTATTCACAACTTTCTCACTATCACTTATATAGTAAGGTTGTCGGAATCAAATTTTTATTTTGACTCATTTTACATAGGTAAAATTGAAACGTAAAATTATAGAGTTTACCTCATATTAAAGTTATATTAAATTTATATATACGACATATATATACTTATATAATATTCTAAATACATTAATTATTTAAAATTTTAACTTAATTATAAATAAAAAATATAGTATATCATCGTAATAAAGTGTAATATTCACAAACTTGTATCAAACTACATAAATTGTATACCAAATCATTGAATGTAACATCCAAAAGAATAATAAAAAATAGTTTCACAAGTTTTTCAAGTTAAAAAAAATAAATTTTTCCATATTCATCTTCAACTTAATCAAAAGTTCAATCATTCTACAACATCATCTTCATTAAAATATTCATATTCGACTTGATTAAATCTATCTCTAAATGTTAAAGATTCTTTAATATTATAACTGAGATGTGAATGTGAATAAAATTAAAAATCCATAGAAAATATTTTATGGGCCAAAATATAAAATGTGAGTTATAAATTTTGACCAAAAAAACGTAAAATTAGTTCAAAGAGTAAAATTTAACGATTTTACATGATTTCAAAAAGATTTAAATCCCTTAAAATCATTCTGGAATAGGATTTTACATAAAAAACAGATCAATTTGCAATTACGTAGGAGATTTATTATAAAGAAAAGAATTAATATGCTTCCATATTGATCTGATTGTGCATTATCTTTGAGATTTTATGAGTTTTGGGACTGATTAGAATAAGTTGAGATTTGAAAATTGAAGATTTGGAATGAAAGAAACTTACTGGTTTAGTTTTGCTCGTGGCAGTAATATTAGAACTTGGATTTTATTATTATTTTTATAATAATAATAAATAATTTATAACTAATAATAAAATAAAGTTTATTTTTATTTTTTCTTTATAATGATACTAACAAGATAATAATGGTAAAAACTATAAAATATATAAAAATTAACTCTTAATATGATAAAAAATAAATTTTTTAATAATAGCATGATAATAAAATTAAAACTCTACTTAAAATAATTAAATCCTAGAATTAAAATAATCTAATACTTGAAAAAGAAAAAAACAATTTGATTTTTTTGATAATAAAATTTAAAACTAAAAAGACTAATGATGACTAGAATTACAAAACAAAAACGATGGGATTTGAACTTAAGTTCTCCCACACATGTATTTCTTATCCTCGCCTTACTATCCACTAGGTCATTGCCCTTATTCAAAACCAAATGACATTTGCAAGTATATGAATGCCGGACAAATTTGAGGTTTGACAGTGTGATCAATGTTTTCGTGCTTATGACAGAAGCAACAGTAGCTATAAAGATTCAACCCAAACTTTACAAGTCTATCTTTGGTTGCAAGTCTCCGATGGAAAACTAGTCATAGGCAGAACAAGGCCTTAGGACGAGCTATATTACCTGCGAATAGGACAATCCAATAAACATTCTCATCAGCATCATGAAACCGCCTATATCCATTACCCAGAAGATGTTTCAATTTGCAGTTTCAACACGTCGAATAAGATGTCCTAACCAAAAGTATAGGACATCGTGTCTGTAACAGCTGACAGTTTAGATTCAGCTGGTGTTTGTTAGTTACTGAATATTCTAGGAATATTTAGTAATCCTATGTGGCGTCCAAGATTGATAAATAAGAGACTTTATGTTTGTTTTCGAGATACTCAAACTTTCTAAATATGGATACATTTTAGGAAAGTTATGATTGAAGACCTATTTTCTTGGAGAAGTTTTTGCAGACTTTGTGCAGCCTCATTACTGCGATTTTGAAGCCCAACCCAGTCCAGATTTAGGTTATAAATAGACTGGTGTAAACTTAGTTTTAGATGTTGAACTTGTGTTTTTGTTAAGGTTTTAGTATCCTTATTGTGAGCCTCTCTAATATCATCTTGATAGAAGAGTAGGATTGTTATTGGGTTGTAAATTCTGTCAGTTACTCATAAGCTTTTAATCATTGAGTTTCTGTGTGTCAATCTCATAAGTTTGTAAGCATTGAGTATTATGTGTCTTGGAAGTGTGACTTTTATTTGTCTCTCATTGTGCTTATTTAATCAATCACTGACTGTGATTGGAAGGGATTTGAGAAGGGTCTCATACCTAGGTGAATCTTAGGTAGGAAGTTAAGCAAAGGGTAGTGATTGGTCTCATACCTAGGTGAATCTTAGGTAGGAAGTTAAGCAAAGGGTAGTGATTAAGTGCGTAGATTATAAATTGGTGTGTTTGCTGTGGGTCTACAAATTGATACTATCTAGTTAATTTCGTCCCTGGCTTATGAGCCCCCAAAGTAGGTATTGTTGTCACCGAACTGGGTAAACAATCATGTGTGTTCATTTACAATTCAACAATATTTTTATTGTTTATACTCTGCCATTGTGTGTGAAGTCGGGTTCAATGTCTCAACATCTTTTAGGACATCTGAGATCTGACAACTAGAATTTCATTCTCAGTATAACTTGCTCCTCAAGTTATGAGAATTCTTCCTAGAGTTTCTTCAGACGTGCCAGATATATGAATGTCACACCTTGTTTGAAACAAACTCTTGATACAACATGGACTTAAACCCATGACTTTACTCTGTTAACAAAACAGAATCCTTGAGTATATTGAGTGTATTGGCTTATCATACTGCAATGTTATGATATTCAGGGTGATATTTGTACTTTCTTAGTAACTAACCCACTTGAGAACACATCTTTTTCAGTAAAGTACATAATCTTCAGAGTATATCAGGACTCAATTAATTCCAATCTATGAGATCACAATATCCTCCATCAATATAAAATTCTTTTGACTTGGTCACAAAATATTCACTCCAAAACTGATAATCATAACATATTTCATCTCTGAAATACAAATGATCATAGACCCAAAAAAATCCAAATAATAAATTCCCTTTTTGAACAAAACTTGCCCTCTTGAGAATCTTCTTATTCAATGTCTGCTAGTCTTTTATATTGATTAGAATAACAACTGATGATATGATGTTTCAACATCTGGTTGAACATCAGTCCCTTCTTCAATGAACATATCACTGATTTTGGTTCTGACAATATTACCAAAAGCACTACTCTCAGTTAGAGTAACTCAGATGAATACCTTGCTTTCCTTCACAGAGAGATAAGAATATTTGCAGACTTCACTAATAGTAGAATCTTCTTTTGCAACAAAAAATAATACATATATGTCTTTATCCACCATGATACTCATCTTGAATTGAATAAATCAGACCCATATAATAGGATCTAGAGCTTTTGTAACTGTCTGATGCTGCACTTTCTGGTGTGACATCTAACTACATCTTCCTTGAACACCAAGTATGAGAATAAAAAATTAAATACTTGTGAGAGACACAAATAGCAATTGATTTTAAATCCCCATAAGATCTTCACATATCTCATAAGAGGCGAACCATTCTTCCTTGATGACATATACCTTCAGACTTTGATCACCCATTTGACTTATGTTAAACATAAAAGCCATCAGTCCTTCAGTAAGAAGAAGAAATTACAACAAACTTAGAAAAATCCCTCCTGGATTCTTCAGATAATTCAATGTCTCTAAACCTTCTTTTATCAACAACAATAGTTGATAGAATGAGACCAAACATACAACCAACAACACTTTTCTGAAGATAAGTGTCTGGAGTAGCCATTAACAAGGTACCAATAATCTTAGTTGGAGTTTTTAAGACAGACATGAAAAAAACAACACCTTCTCCGAGTATTGACCACTGCTTGGTTAATAAATGCTGAACTTGACCTTCGAGTAAGTTAACCAAAAGAACTCATTGAAATCATACTATCATAGAAGATACATCTTCAGATCAAGTATCTGTGTATGGCATGTGTGCACATGATGTCTTACACAATGTTGAAACATCAACATTGACATTTCTTACTCAGCTAGCTTGAGAAAAAACAACCTTTTGTCACTTTGAGTTTTCTCTTTGCTTATTAGCTTAGAAGAAAACTTATTCTCTTTAAACTTCTAATCATCTTCACTTTTGAACAAACTTCTTCAACTGTTTTGAACAACCCTTATGAACTTGATCAAACACCAAGCTTTAGGATTATGCAAGATACTCCACCTTACAGGATATAGATAGTAGACACTTCTTCATCTTCTTAAGACATAAGATCAGAAGTAGATTACTTCTTTATTCTTCACGGTTGATAACGTCATCCATTTTAGATACATAGATCTTTGAACAAAGTATCTAGTACACAACAAGATAATTCTTCAAAAATAGAAATCTTCATAAGAAGTCTACCATCCAGTCATTCCAAAAATATCCTTGGAGATCTTCATATATCTTCATAAGACTTTGTTATGTTTGAAAAAGGAAGGACCAATTTCGTGAGTTGGTCAAAATGCAAGGACCAAAAGTATCATTAAGCCTTTAAATTAATACATCTAAACTAAATGAAAAAAATATATACTTTAGCTTGTATTTGAAAAAGCATTGATTTTTAATATGTATATCAAATGATAATTGTAATGCATATCATGCATTAAGATATGAATTTTATTTTAAAAAACAATGGGATGGCCTTCCTTAGCCACCCCTAGCTCCACCACTGGTGGCGATCCTTGCGGCAAGTCCGACGAAGGAATCAAATGCACTTCTTCATCCGTCACATAAATGTAATCATCATTTCCTTTTTAATCATCTATTCTATTATATTATAATAATAATAATAATAATAATAATAATAAAAATAATAATAATAATAATAATAATAATAATAATAATAATAATAATCTATTCAATATATTCATCATTGATGATTGTTTTGTGTTTTGGCATTTTTAATAGAAATTTATAATCAATGGGGTACCAGTTGGCAAACTTAAAATCAATTTCCGAATTATGAGGCCAACATATTCAAATTATAATCCATCCTTTATTTCCTTTTCATTTATCATTAGCATTCCTACAACATTACTTAAATGTCATACATTCATTATTCATAGTGCAATGATTTGAGAAACAACAATTTCAACGGCGATATACAATACCAATTCCCTCCAAATGCTCGTAACAAGTAAGAAAATTTTATTAAACATTTTCAATGTAATTGCATTTGATTGGTGTCATATCTCTATAATTTTGTTATCGGCTTATGTCGAGTTTTTTTATTAACATAGGTGATTATGTGTTGTTGTTGATGAAACAAGATGGACCAAAATGAAACAAAATGGTCATGTGTTATTGTTGATCATGTGTTGTTGTTTTAAGCAAAAGTTACATGTAGTAATCATGTGTTGTTGTTGATGAAACAAGATGAAAGTTGGAAGATGCAATCCATTGAATCCCACATTGATTTTTCTAGAAAATTGTTTATGCTTTATATATATTGTTTAAAAACTTAACTTGTTTATGCTTTATATATAGTGTTTAAATACTTAACTTCTCAAGTACTTCTGGCTGAAGACATATTATATTATAGCTAGTGGGCTTTTGTTCCATAAATTGTAGCAATGTCGTGTCATTAATAAATAGAGAGACTAAAAGATAAAAAACACCAAAATAATATTATGTTGAAAATAATAATAATAATAATAATTTTTTATATTATGATTACATGTAACATGATAAATTCAATTTGATACTAAACACATAATGCCATATTATCACATTCTGACTCAAATGTTTGCAGCCAAAAAATGCTTTTTAGGAAGGACTTGGAGCTATTAATACCATATGCTTGAATTATCGATTAAAATAATTTGTGTGTGAGTCATCTTTCTCCATGTCATTAACACAACATTTCTCTTTTCATAAGAGATCCTTTCAATAACAGTATCAGTGAACATTCATTAGAGATTCTTTTAGTAACTGTATCGATAAACAGCTCACAACCATGATTGGTGTGTGAGTTAGGCCTTTTAAGTATGATAGTCAAAGCGAAGTTTAACCGTAGAACCTCTAAAAAAGTTAATAATAATAATAATGAATAACTATAGTTTAATACTTTTAGCGTTTTAATGAATAATATACTTTTATTAATTATATTAAATTAAAATATATTTGTCAAAATATTTTTTTTTGTCCCTTGTGTTAACTTCGGAGTTCATTTTGATCCATTAATTTCAAAAAGTGTCATATTAGTCCCTTAACTCTTCAAAATGTTATTTTAGTCCTTTTTGTCACATTAGTGACGAAAAAACTCAAAAATCGGTCGCTAATATGACAAAAAAGGACTAAAATGACACATTTTGAAGTTAAAAAACCAAAATGAACCCCGAAGTTAACATAAAGGACCAAAAAGAGTATTTTGCCAATATATTTTAAATGATTTTAGCCCGTCTATGAGTGTTTTAAATTCTTGAACGTATAAAAAAAATGTGATCATTGCTATATGAGAAAAAATTACATAATTGTCCTTTATTAATGGTATGTGAAAGATACATTTTAAAAATTAAAATAAAATAAAATAATAAATATTTGAAGATATAATACAAAAACTAATTAATAATTTATTAGTATTGTAAAACAATTTATAATTTAATACAATATTTTTCCAAACTATTATGTAGTATTATTATAAACCAATACTGCATAATTGGCTTATTTGTTTTGGAGCTTGATCGTGAGAGACTATTGATTTTTGAATTAATATATGTTTTGGTTAAAAAAAATTAGAGAAAAATATTTTAAAAAATAATCATTTCCATGTTACATTTAGATTCTTAAAAATGGAAATGAGTCGTTACATATATAAAAAGAAAGAGAATAAGGAAAAATAAATATATTTGGTGAGTGTGGGAGTGTAAGAGAAATCTAATCAGAGGGTGAATGAAGATTTGTGGTATTGATTTTAGTGGTCTATAATACTGGTTTGAAAAGATGGGAAAAAATATATGTGATGGTTAAATTTGAACGTGGAACCCACAGGAGTGGATTTGATAAAATAGTAAAATTAAATTTAAATGAAGATGATTAGTTGATTTCATGAAATAAATAAAGTGTGTTTTTGGGAGATAGATAATGTGTAAAATAAGACACAAGTAACATACAAATTGAAAGTAAAGGTTGGTAGGAAACGAATTTAATTCATTCTATTCAAAGAAATTAGTCGAGCATGTTACATGTTATTATTGTTTTGGATATCATCTATTGATTTATTTATTTATTTTCAAAGCATGGTGTATTTAGTCTTGTAATCCAATAATTTAAGCTTAAGCACATTTAAAATTAGAACAAAATGTATTACAAATTGACCTAACACAAAAATTATTGCTAATAACTATTGTAATTCGAATATAGACTTGGAAAAAATCATATTCTTAAGATCCACATGTTATGTCAATTTTTTTTAATCAATAAAATACTTTGATTTAATTAAAAAAACAGTTAAGTATAAAGGTGACCAAGGGTCCAACCTAAAAAGGACTAGTTACATCAAAAGTCTTGCTATATACACCTTATTAGGGGTGGACAAAAGTTATTCATCCAAGAATGATCGATCGGCCCGATCCCAATTTTTCTCTTTGGTTTGGGTTACATTGGATTAACGGTTCAAACAGATGGTTAATTCGGCTTTTAATGGATTAGTTCGGTTCAGTTCGGATAAAAATATTGGACCCATCGTTGACCGAACCCAATTAATTCTTTAATATTTTATATTTACTTATTTACACTACTAGGGTTTGAGGAGGCAACTGTTAGAACAAGATTTGTTCTGATCAATACTCTTAGTTTTTATGATAACATTATATATGAATTTTGTATAAGACAATGTGGTACTCTAATCCTTTGCATTTTCCATTTCAGGAAATATATAAAGAGTATGCACAATTCAGCGCTAGAAGCACTGACTCAGAAGGTTCAAGATTGCAACATCAGAACATGCTCTCGCAAGACATCAGAAGATGGTCAAGCAGAATATGAACATGGTCTATAAAGCATCAGAAGAACTTAAGTTCAGAAGTAGAAGCACTGAAGTTCTTATGGTATCACGCTAAAGCACTTCAAAGTCAGAAGACAAGAAGATGCTCTGCACCAAGCTGAATGACTCTGATATTCAAACGTTGTATTCTACAAATATAAGAATCAGAATCAAGTACAAGATGACAGGCTACGCTGACTGACAAAAGGAACGTTAGAAGCTACAGAAAGAAAAGTCAGTAAAAGCAGGAAAAGCAAGGCTCGAGGTAGTTGACAAAAGTGTGAGACATTAAATGCAGAGCTGTATTATTCACGCAACGCATTAAATGCTCCCAACGGTCATCTTCTCAAACGCCTATAAATATGGAAGTTCTGATCAGAAGCAAAACAACAATTCTTGCAAACATACTAAAACGCTGCTGAATCATATACTTACGAACTTCATCTTCAACCTCACAAACTCTTATAATATTTAGTGAGTGTTAAGCTTAGAACTTAAGAGAAATATCACAGTTGTGATTATAGCTTTCTAAGAAGCATTTCAATACTCTTGTAAACATTTATTTTACATTGATTGTAAAAGGTTCCTAGAGTGATCAGTGAGATCAAAATACTCTAAAAGACTTAGAAGTTATCTAAGTGGTGTATTCCTAGAGTGATCAAGTTGTGATCAGTATACTCTAGAAGACTTAGAGGGTATCTAAGTGGAAAACCATTGTAATCAAGATTGATTAGTGGATCAAATCCTCAGTTGAGGTAAATCACTCTAAGGGGGTGGACTGGAGTAGTTTCGTTAACAACGAACCAGGATAAAAATAATTGTGCTCATTGTTTTTATCTTAAGAGTTTTTAAAGTCACACTTATTCAAACCCCCCCTTTCTAAGTGTTTTTCTATCCTTCAGCAACCCTAATTTTTCTCATTTATTTTTTTTAGTAGCTCCGCTCCTTTTCCTCTCATCTCTTCAACCCTAACTATCTCCCAAATCTCAGAAATAACAAGATCATCACCATACTTTTTACCCTTCTCTGTTTCCATCACCGTCACATTTCATCTCTCCCACTATGTCTCTCATATTCTCACCCTAAATCACCAAGTTTTGAAACCCAAAACCTAACCCCCCAAATTCCAAAAAAACATCATAATAAAATTTAAAGGTTGAACTGAAAAAATGTTGTATGTGGATGTTTTGAGGGTCTCTATGGGCTTCAATTTGATTATTGCAGTGATCAACTTAAGGTATATAACTCATCTTAACTTTTCCATTGTTGTAGTGATGATTTCTCTTTGATTATTTTGTTATTTTTACTTTTACCCTTTTCATGATGCATATCTTTACTTCTATGTTCATGATACCTATTGTTATTCTCATTGATTTTCCTGCCTTCCTTCTTATGGAAGGTATCAATTTCTGGTTTATAGTTTAGTTGGTCTTTATTGGTTATTATTCCTGAAGCTGTCTTTAATATTTTTAGATCTAGATCTATTTTTCCTGAGATCTTCATGTTATAGTAAATCTGGGAATTGCTTTTGGTATTCTTCCCTGCATTATTAATTTATTCAGGATTGATTTGTTTCACATCTTTCTTTTATTGACCTTGTCTTACAGGGGTGAAGAGAATCAAAAAACAATATTAAATGTATATACCTTCTTCAAATAGCATGTAAATTTTTCTATATTTGATTTTTTTTTCTTTTTATTGTTTATATTTTGGATCAGTATTGAATTATTGTATTATGTGAAAGTCTCATTCCATGACAATTTAATTTTTTTCTTCCTTTTTTCTCAGTAGTTTATTTGTTGGTGGATGTGGAATTCTATGTTTGAATTTTTAACTGGTTTTCCATGATTGATGATAACAAGAAGCTAGTGAGTTATGCCTTCCATTGTCACTTTTGCACTTATTTAATCTAAAGATTCTCCATGTATGATTTGGTTGAGGTTAGTATACATTTCTGTGTTTATTGAGTTGTTAACATAATGTATGAATGGTTTATTTTTCACCACAATTCTTCCTAATTATTTCTTCTGCCGTAGAATATAATGGCTTTCTCATAAACATTGTCTCAAGCTGAAGAAATCATCAAAGAACTAGTAAAACTTCTCTACAAATACTACAAAAACATTGTTTTCTCTTGGCATAGAAACATATTCCAAGACTCTCTTGTTCAGGTAAATTCAACTCCCCATTCCTTTATTACTTTTTTTTCTTATTTTAATTGCTTATAAAATAATTTATTTCTTAATTTGGTTTTTAGAGTTGAATGATGAAATTCTGGTATCAGATATGTGATGTCGAAGGAGATGTCACGACACAAATATCTGAGAACTGAACACTATGGAACAAGATAAAAAGTGACAGAAAGTAAAATGAACAAAGAAGTGTTAACCCAGTTCGGTGTACAACAACACCTACTCTGGAGGCTACCAAGCCAGGGATAAGCCCACTAGATAGTATCAATTCGTAGACCCTCAACGAAATACTGTACACGCCAAAAAGTGTTTGGAGTTTCAAAAAATTGTACTTTTCAGTTAACATATTGTGCTACATGAACTACTAAGATAACATGTTTTTAAAAATTGTACACAAATGAAAGTAAGTATAATTGAGTTCAAACTAATAGTACATGTTGGTTGGAAAAAGTAAATTTTGGACACAAAATTCCCCTAAATTGATGAGGTGGAGGACAAAGACAAAATGTTAAATTGGCGTTTTTCAAAGCATGTAATTTTCTTAAATTATAGATGAAAGTAAGTATAGTTGAGTTCAAACTAATAGTACGTATTGGTTAGAAAGAGTAAAATTTGGACACAAAATACCCCTAAATTGATGAGGTGGATGACAAAAACAAAAGGTTAAATTGATGTTTTCCAGAACATCTATATTATAGATTCCCGTCCAAACTTTTCATCATTTAATAAAAATAAAAAAAATTAATTAATTACCTATTTATTTAAATAATAATAATAATAATAATAAGCAAATCCATACTTCTCAAACCCGCATAAATTTCTAACAAACCCACGTAAACTTCCTTTCAAAATTTTCTATCAATTAATAAAAACAAAAAGCAAATAATAATTAAATTAAATAATTAATTAATTAATTCCAACCACAATTAATTTCCAACACGTCGTTTCTGATAAGCCACCCACCTCTCCAATTAAAATTTTCTATTTAATTATGAGAATAAAGGATATATTACGAAAATAAAGGATATACAAGGACAATGTAACATTACCGAGATTGAAATTATTTTCCACAAATTCGAAATTTCTGTGATCAACTGGATATTTCAAATTTTTTTACAATACCAGGAATTGGAAGGTCATACTGGAAATTTTCATCTGCTGGAATTTGTTGGGTGCTCCTTAACCATGTTGGACGCCTCCCTGTTATCTGCTTTTGTTGAGAGGTGGCACTCGGAGACATCATCCTTTCATCTTCCATTTGGGGAGATGATGGTCACTTTAGATGATGTCGACTCCCTATTTCATATCCCGGTCGCTAGTACATTCTCTACACCAGTTTATAGGGACGAGGCGACGACCTGGTCACATTAGATGATGTCGACGCTCTCTTTCACATCCCAGTCGTTGGTACATTCTCCACACCAGTCTATAGGGACCAGGTGACGGCAGTGCGCATGGTTATGAATGATTTGGAGGTATTTGAGGCGAAGGTGCTAGAGGAGTTTAGTGAGACTTGGGGCTTTCACCTTCAGATGTCTTGGCTGAGGAGGTTGTATGGGGAGTTTATTGAGGCACATAGGTACCTGGCTGCCGCTAAGGCGTACATGTTACATCTAGTGGCATGTACTCTCTTTGCAAACAAGTATGGAATTTACATTAATGTTTGATACTTATCTCTGTTTAGCACACTTGACACTTCATGTTGGGCTTGGGGAATGGCGGCCTTGACCATGTTGTACACGGCACTTGTCGTTGCTTCTCATCCTGAGACCAGGCAGTTTGCTGGTTACCTTAGCCTGTTACAGGTATACTAGATTATTTTGATTGTTTTTATTAGTTATTTGGGTGTATTTATTTGATGGTATTTATATATGCAATGTTGGATATACGAGCACTTCCCTCACATCTGTGAGCAAAAGATCCAACGTGCCTCAGCATCTGAGCCATGTGCGAGGAAATGGAAGGCCAAGCAAGCCATTCAAGGAGGTTTGATGGAGTATCGAAGGAGGCTTGATGCTCTGACCTTAGAGGATGTCGTCTAGACACCATATACATCTCATCACCATCATCATCCATTTGAGGTATCTACTTTGTATTCAGGGCATATTAGATGGGAGAGTCATGTGGCTAGACACTTGACTGAGATATGTCTACGCCAATATGGTTATGTACAGGGTATCCTTTGGCCAATTCCAGATACTCCAGCTGGTGGTATTGATATATGGTTTTAGAGTCATATCCTCAGCTCCCCGTGAGGTCATGGATACATCCGTTGAGGTTCAGCATTTTGGACTGTGCGGGGATGGATATCTGGAGTAGTTTCATAGTGTGTCACACCCTCGGGTCATACCACCGACTGCAACATCTAATGTTTTGAGGCCTTCACATGCCATGGTTTTTGCCAAGCCGCCACCACCACCTGCAGGAGATCAGGATCGCATCCTACAGTTTATTGTAGTTCATCTAGATAGCCTCATGGGTTTGGTTAACTCTGATGGTGAGGTCTATATAGGTTTAGCTAGGTTAGCCGACGTAGTCGTGGAGGGCCTATATAGATTTGTTTTATTATGGTTGTATCATATGTATATTTTGTGACACCCGGAAATCTTATTTATTGAATAATATTTTGGCGATTACATGTTTCGAACAACTAAACATGAAATAGTACAACAAACATAATCCTAAAACAGTACAACAAACATAACCCTAAAACAACTAAACATGAAAACCTAGACACTTTTGGATGACTCTGGACGTTTCAGACACTTCATTATGTCGTCGAGGGATCTTCGGATCTCTGCATCCAACTCGATCGGACCTTTAGTTATCCTACGGCAAAATGATTTCCACATAGCCTTCACATCTTCATCATTCTTCAACTCGATTAGGTTGTATTTCACCCTTTCATTTGTATCAATCCAATCCTCCCAAAACTCGACCTTTTTTACCCTTTTGTTATCGGAATCAGACAGCAAATTATTCAACGTTTCTTTTAAGATGGCAAAGGATTCGGGGTCATATGGAATCTTGGTTTCATCAGCGAGTTTGCAGCCATTGAAATACACTTCTACATTAATCAGATAATGAGGAAGAGACATTTTTTGATATGTTTTTCTCTATAACATATGCCCCCTATTATACAAATGGTGATGTATTCTAGACCATACAAATGTGTCAGTGCAATCAGAACCCTCCAAATATGTCGGCTAAATCCCGGCCGTTGAAAAAAATTGAATACATAACCTACCGGAAACTTCAGTATAACTCAAATTTCCGGTGTACTAGAAATTTCAAATGAACTACCGAAAATTTACTCTTATCGGAAATTTCGTAAGGGTGTACCAAAAATTTGGTCTATACCAGAAATTTCATCCCTTCTACCGGAAATTGTGTGTAACTCATCAAGGGTAAAACTTGAATTTTTTTAGGGTGGGGGTGGGGGGTTGGCATGTTTATTTTTGGTGGCGGCATGTTAAATTCTCCATTATTTTACATTGTAAACCAATCGCAATTATGTTAACTCTCAGATCATATTGTTATTTTTAAATCAATTATATTGAATGGTTAAATGATGAATTTTTATTGGATCATAGTGTAAAAATATTTTACACTGTCAGTGCACTACCTTTTAACTCTTTAACTATATTAATTAATATTTATTTAAATTAAAATAATATTTGATCATACTTAATTATTTTAATAATGTTTTATTTTATTAAAATTTAAATAATATTTTATTATATTAAATCAATTTAATTAAATATTTAAAATAAAATAATCAAACTATTCTCTATGAGTAACACGTATTTAGCGGTGGCAAAACGGGTTGTGTCCGTCAGGTCGGACCGTTTGACCCGCCATTTTTTGTGGGCTAGGTTGAAGTTTTCGACTATTTACCTTAGGTTGGCCCGCCCTGCCTAACCCGTTTTAAAAAGTGGGTCAATGCAGGGCGGGTGGGTTTTGCCCATTGACTTTTTGGTTAAAACTTTTTTTTACTTAGCATTAAAACAACTTTAACTATAAAAACAACACTATTCTCTTAGGTTTATGTTGATTGAATTGTATTCTAAATAATTATACAGACAAATTAAATTATAATTGTAACGTTCTTTCGATAACTTTCTAATACATGTGTTGATTGAAAAAGCTTGAAATAAAAGAACAATTGTATGACATGCAAAATTATTAAGTTGTCATTACATTGGCTCACATGTTTTCTTTAGAAGTGGATGTTGATTTTAAGAAAAAGAATGATTTTATTAGTGTATACGTGTGACAAATTTAGGATGATATTTTATGCACTGTGGTGTTTTATGCAGTTTAATTGTTATCATTGTTTGTCTTGTGTAAATTCTTAATTGAGTTCTTTTAGTAGTTAGTTTTTAAATAGGATTAGAATGATATGTATTGTTTGTTTATTTATTTATTTATTTATTTATATACGTTTGTTTATTGTACTTGAGTTTATTTCGTTTTTTTTATTGTAATTATTCTTTATTTATTTTATTTTTAGAGCTGTTTTGATTTAAGATATGTTGAAGTTCTATTATGAGTTGTTAAAAAAATTATTGATCTCTTTGGTAATAATTAAAATTTTTGTAAATTATGTAGTAAATTAAATTATAAATTAAAAAAGAAAACAATGGCGGGTCAGTCCGCCAACCCACCAACTCGATAATAAACGAGATGAGTTTGACTTTTGAACTCAGATGCCTAGATTGATCCATCCTGCCCCGTTTTTAGACGGGATTAAATGGGACGGGACTAAACGGGACATGCCATCCGCTTTGTCACCCCTACCCATATTTTTTAAGATAATTGCTAAAAAAAAAATAGTAAGATGATGCTAAAAATTCTCCACTTATTATTTCCCACAAATTCATACTTAATTAATTAATTTAAAAATCAACCACATTTATTCATGACCATATAATATTGCAGTAAGTATCAATCAATTTCTAACGCATATACAACTTATTTAATAATCTCACGTAGTCATTTAACAATATATATATATATATATATATATATATATATATATATATATATATATATATATATATATATATATAAAATTATAAAATATTTTAAGTATTTCACATGAATTAAGAGATTTAATTATTATTTTATAAAAAATGATGTATAATTTTACAAAAATATCTTTCAATAATTACATTAAAAAATAAAATTGAAAGAGTATAAAAGAGAAAAGAGTACTAAATAATAAAAGATATATTAAGAAAAATTGTATTAATATTGTGTTGGAATTGTAAAATGAAGACATTGTTATTATTGTATGCATTTCTTTTATATGTATATATAAAAGCAACCAACTACATAACTAAAAACTGATACTTCCTGCAATTTGATACATGTTGTAAGTATTAGCTAATTGGCCGTCATATTCAGGACTGTATTGGGTTGGCTTCGGAAGCTTTCAACTTGCTGGATGCTAAGACGTAGTGTGGGAATATTGCTATGAAAGTGGACATCTCTAAGGCTTTCGACACCCTGAGTTGGGATTTTCTTATTAAATTTTTTCAGAAGTTTGGTTTTAATGCTAAGTTTTGTTCTTGGATTCTCAGTATCCTGCATTCAACCCATATGTCAGTAAATATTAATGGTATTCTCAGAGGTTATTTCACTTGCTCTCGAGGTGTTCGTTAAGGGGACCCGCTCTCGCCTCTCCTTTTCTGTCTTGCAGAAGAAGTTTTGAGTAGGAAGTTAACTTTCCTTGTCAACTCGAATAAGCTTGAGCTCTCCAAGGGGCCTCACAATGCCATTGTCCCGTCGCACATTTTATATGCTGATGACATTCTTCTTTTCTGCAAAGGCAAGCTCTCTAACATTAAAACTCTCAGTTATGTTTTCAAAGATTACGAGGCTGTTTCGAGACAGCAAGTTAATTACAACAAGTCCTTTATTTTCTGCGGTGCCATGTTGGATTCCAGGAGTAATATTTTGTCGGAGATGTCGGATTTCAAAATCGGTACATTTCCTTTTGTTTACCCCGGAGTTCCGATTTTCAAAGGTAAACCTAAGGCGGTGTATTTGCGGCCTATTGCGAACAAAGCTATTCACAAATTGACTGCTTGGAAAGGTTCTTTGTTGTCCTTCGCCGGTAGAGTGGAGCTTGTGAAGTCGGTCATTCAAAGTATGTTAACTCACACTATGGCAATATATGCTTGGCCTTTATCTCTTATTAGGGAGATTGAGAGTGCGATTAAGCGTTTCATTTGGAGTGGGGATTCCTCTAAAATTAAAGTCATTACGGTTGCTTGGAAGAAAATGTGCACTCCTTTAGCCGAAGGCAGTTTAGGTCTTCGACCTCTTGTAAAGCTTAATGAAGCGCTCAACTTGAAGCTAGTGTGGGGTCTTATTAATTCTTCTGATGCTTGGGCTGTTTTGTTAAGGCGCATAACTTTTCGAAACGGTAAGTTCATCACTCACCACATTTTCTCTTCTCTTTGGTCTAGTATTAATTCTGAATTGAACATTGTGATGGAGAATTCTGTTTGGTGCTTGGGTAATGGAAAATCTATAAGCCATTGGTTCGACAGTTGGTGCAGGAGCCATTATTTTTGGAGGTTGATGACAGCCACGCTTTAGTAGATCAAAAGGTAAGTAATATTATTGTGAATGGTGTTTGGGACTTTTCTCTTGTTGCTTCTCCCATTCCTTTTCCTATTCAGCAGCGCATCATTAAGTATCAGATTCCTCATGACCTTAGGCCGGATACTCATGTTCGGATGCATTCGTCGTATGGTGATCTTTCCTCTAAAATGTGTTACGATTTCAAAAGGCGTAAAGGGACTCCTCTGGAGTGGTGGCGTTGGATTCGGTCAAAATCAATCCCTCCCTCACAGTTTTGCATGGTTTGGAAATTGTTACATAATAAGAATCCATCAGACGATCAATGGAAAAGAAGAGGTTTTGCTTTCCCGTCTCGGTGTAACCTTTGCAATGAAGATGAGGAATCCTCTCAACATTTATTTTTTTCTTGCAAGTTTGCTACTCGGCTTTGGGATTGGGTGAGCTCTATGCTTCGGATTAGTGCGCCTTTTCTTGGTTGGGATTGTCGCTACCGCGAAAAATGGATCAGAGTCGCCACCAATATATTTATCCCATAAGGGAAAGGAATACCAGGAAACCTAACTCAGAATAAGAACGAGGTCTTTCGACCAGAGAACAGGGTACGGGAGTCGGTTACGCAAGGGGAAGGTGTTAGCACCCCTCACGCCCATCGTACTCGATGGTATCCACCTATGTTTGTTTCTATCTAAAGGGTGTCTAATGTCTAAAACCTAAATGCGAATGCATGCAAAAGAAATACGGGGAAAAGAAGGAATTATTTACAAGTGTGCTCGCTTAGGCCCCGCGACCCAATGCCTACGTATCCCTTACAAGGAATCAGAGCGACCGTAGTTCGGCTCCATAGTTTCCATTTGTTTTGTGTTTTTTAGTTGAACAGCGGTTAAGGTCACAATCCACGATGCTCGACCTTTGGAGACTTATACGCCTACTTTTGGAAATGACTTAACTTGTTCTTAGGTGCCTAACAAGGCAAAAGAAAATGAACTTTGGTTTGTGTCTTTTATTGTAATTCTATGATGACAAAACCCACTACAAGGCTTCGCATCACTTCCTTACTTTGTTTTAAATCTGAGCCTTTATTAAGCATTTTAAATGTTTTTGGTTGGGTATTTTTTAAGGGAATTTATTTGTGACTTAGATCATACCAAAAAAGAGTTTTTTTTTAATATTTTAGAGAATGCACATCGAGGCCTACGCCACAATCGTTTCTCTAAATAGCGGTTAAGAAATACAGAGTTTTTTTTTAATATTTAGAGAATGCACATCGAGGCCTACGCCACAATCGTTTCTCTAAATAGCGGTTAAGAAATACACCGAGGCCTACGCCTCAATCATTTCTCTTCCGCTAAGTAGGAAAGAACATACATCGGGGCCTACGCCCCTGTTTACGGTGATTTCCGGTAAACAACCGCTAGTCTTCCAAACTATAATAAATATGATTTGGTTACTCGCAGGATCGACTAGATTGATCCTAGGACACATAGTCAAGAAGATTGTCATCAACGTTCATTCGAACCATATTCATTATTTGTCTTCTTCAATAAGCGTTGTTCGATTAAAGAACAAATAGTCTTGACAATCACTTTGTTATATATAAATGTGACTTCAGCGAAAAGATAAGTAACATAACATAGAAAATTAAAAGGACTATTGAAACGTAAAGAATCTTAAACTGCAGAAATGTTAAAGACTTTGAAAGTAAATAACATGAAAGTAATTCGAAAGTAAATGACATTAAAGTAAAGATACAGAAATGTAAATGGCAAGAAGTAAACGAAATGCAGTAATTCTGGAAGATATTTAAAACAAAAGATAATACACATGTATTAAAGTGGTGGTGTCATACGTACATTTTCTCAGTGAACTCTTTCTCTTAACGCTTGATACTTGAGTAAATATGTGAGTGATTTGTACAAAATGAACACACAGAATCCTAACATCAAGACTCCTATTTATACTAGTTTCGACCTTAACGGTCCTATACTAATCTGCTGCCACGTTTCTCATAAGAACTTCTAGCGATGCCATCTGTTACTTGGACAGTTACAAAACCGTCTTCGAATTTCAAATCTTCCCGCCTGAGTCTGTCTTCGACGCGTGGCAGTGTATTAAACAAACATTACGAAAAAAACACGCTAAGTAGTAATACTTGAATATATTTATAAATTTGTCTAAGTCCCCGAAGACACATACTTTTCACTAGCTTTCAGTATTCATTATCTTCATAGCGAACTTAGAAATCTTTACTCTCAAAGCATGACCATCAGTAGCCATTCTTTTATTTTTAAGGGATGGCCATCAGTAACCATCTTTCCTTCGATTTTCTACTTCTTCGAAGGACAAATACTACAAAACGAAATCTTCAGCTAACAAATTGCCCCCAATAAATGTCTGTTTCGAGAGTCAATAGAAATAGGCGTTTCTTGTCATTATAAGATTTCGTTCTTTATTGATCTTTGAGAGTTCCAAGACTGCTGACTAACGTCATAATCATTGATGACCCTGTTTCCGAAACGTCTTGTCATTTTCAAAGATGTCTTCTCATAACTTACATTCCCACGTTTTAACCTTACTTCTTGATCATTACTCCTACATACTAGGAGTGAAGCTAACTTTATTCGACCGTCGTTGGATTAAATCACCAGCCGCCACGTGTTCCTTGGATTTTACCCAAAAGATTTAAAAAGGGTTTCCGTTAAACCTTTAAATACTTGGTCTTGCACTTCTACACAACCTTTCATTCCTATTTCTTCATCTTCTTCATTCATGCGCTTTTTCTCCAAACCAAACACAGAAAAAGAAAACACACAACTTCTCTCTCAGAACACCTTTCTTATCTTGCAATGGCTGAAACTCTCTCCTTTAACAACATCAAAGCCCTCATCAGAGGCGAGTTCAGACTCTCTGAGGATGAACTTGTTCGTCATTTTATCAATATCGAAAACCTCTTTGTCAACCAAGAACTGGACTTCTATTTTGAAGAAGTCTTGGAGGGTGCTATCTATCCCAACATGGTGGCAGAATTCTGGATGAATGCGTCTTTACGCATAGATCCTGAAGGTAGGACCACCATTGATTCTGAAATCCGACACGCTCGTCTCAGCATCACTCCCACCACTATTGCCAACCTAATAAAATGCAATAACTCTGGTGCAACTTTTGATGACAACAATTTCAGCATGACTACTCATCTCATGTTGAGAACTCTTATGGACAACGATCGCTTCAGTGCCAAAGTCATCAGGATCTGGCACCAGATGCTCGTGGGGAACTTCCAACCTCGGCGGATCGATGAAAACAACATCATGGTTGAAGACTTGGAGTTTATCCTCTGTGGTCTTCGAGGGAAGAAAATTAACATTCCTTTAATGATCTTTAAAGGACTTGTTAAAGCTGTCTCTATCGGTGTTGACCGTCGAGGGAGTGTGACTTGTCTTCCCTACGGGAGACTCCTCAGTTACATTTTCCTAAAGAAAGGTGTAGTGAGGCGGATGCGTGACTCTGGAGCCAGGGATATGTTCGAAGCTGAACCTTCGCCTGTGCTGTCCTTGGAAGGCTTGGACCAAAGGATCAACTAGCTAGTTTTTTCCTTAGGTTTTTTTTTTTATTTATATGCCTTTTTTTTTGTAATCTTGGATCCTGTTCTTTGGATCCCTTGTAATGCATGTACTTCCATGCTTTTAAATGAAAAATACTTTTGGTGTCTCCTTAGACTCTTTTCCTTCCATTTAAAATTTATTCTGATCGCAAAGCCATTATGATCAACGTAGCGTATATGTTTTGACACATGCCTGACCATTTTGGCTTTTCGTAGTACCCTGAGTATCTACGTTTTTGCAATCCTTACTTCGTACATACTTGGTTTATATCTCTTCAAATATTTCCCGTTTACTCTTAAGATCCTACGATCTTCTGCTAATTCTTCAATTTCGTAAGCATTGTTCGAGAATACTTTCAAGATTCGAAAGGGTCCTTCCCAATGTGGGGACCATTTACCAAGTGCCTGATTCTTTCGATCTATAGGTAAAATAACTTTCCAAACTAAGTCATTATTAACAAAAGTTTTACCTTTCACCTTTTTATTATATGCTCTGGACACTCTTTCCTTTTGCCTTTTTATCATTTCCAGTGCTCGAAGTCTGTCTTCGTCCAAATCTACTAACTCATTCATCATTAACTCCCAGTATACGTTGGGAGGAATGTCTGCTTGTCTTTGTATTCTTACCGATTGCAAACATATCTCAATTGGGAGTACTGCATCATGTCCAAACGTCAACTGGAAAGGAGTTGTATTTGTGGCTTCTTTTGGAGATGTCCGACAAGCCCAGAGTGCTTGATCTAAAGTCTTATGCCAATTCTTAGGTTTCTTTCCCACATGTTTCTTAATAAGGCCAATTATTATTTTGTTTGCTGCTTCAACCTGTCCATTTGCTTGGGCGTAATAAGGTGTAGAAGTAAATAACTTGAAACCTATTTCTCTGGCAAAGTCTTGCATTTTTCGTCCAGTAAAGACTGATCCCTGATCAGTTGTTATACTTTCTGGGATTCCAAACCTATATATAATGTGTTTCTGAATAAACTCAATCACAGCCTCTTGATCCACATTTGCCAGTGGTATTGCTTCGACCCATTTTGTGAAATAGTCTATTCCTCCCAAAATGTACCTTTGACCTTTAGATGACTTGGGGTGAATTTCTCCAATCAAATCTAATGCCCATCCCCTGAAAGGCCATGGTTTTACTATCGTACTTAATTCGTTTGCTGGAGCGTGTTGGATACCTGCATGTTCTTGGCACTCTTGGCACCCTTTCGCAAACTCTATGCAATCCTTTAACATCGAAGGCCAATACATCCCATAACGAAAAAAGAGCCATTTCATTTTGTGCCCTGCTTGATGTGCACCACATGCCCCACTATGTACGTTCGACAGAGCCAAATATGCTTCTGCTTCACCCAAGCATTTCAACAATACCCCTTCAGGAGTTTTCTTGAATAATTCATTTCCCATCAAAAAATATGACAATGCTCTATACTTGATTCTCCTGTCTGTATCCGTCGAAGGGTTTTTTAGGTAGTTAATAATTGGACTCCTCCAATCTGTGTCTGCCAACGAGTCTATATTTAGTACTTCGAATTGTTCTTTGTTGGCATAACCCAATTGTGAGTTCTCTAGATCACTTGGCGAAAGTTTAGTAAACATTGCTCTTCCTCTTACTTCAATCAATTCCTCCAACTTTTCTTTTGATACTTTATATCCTGAAGCTAATTGTGCCAAGTCGTTTGCTTCCTGGTTATTCACCCTTGATACGTGTTTTAATTCCACATATTCGAATTTCTTGAGTAGCCTATTTGCGATGACAAAATACATGATCAAATTCTCTTTGATACACTTGTACTCCTTTGTCAATTGTTTGATGACCAATTCGGAGTCTCCTTTAATTTCGACTCTGGTTGCCCCCAATTCTAACAAAGCCTCAAGTCCAGCAATTAATGCTTCGTATTCAGCTTCATTGTTGGAGCATAATGGACCTTCGATTTTAAACTTGAGCTTTGTTGGAATTCCATCAGGAGAAATTATCAATATTCCAACCCCAGTACCCTCTCTATGCGTTGAACCATCGAAGTATAACTTCCAAGGTTTTAAGTCCACATAATGCTGATGATTCTCAACCCCCGCATGGTCGACAATGAAGTCTGACACAATTTGACCTTTCATTGCCTTGAGAGGCTGAAATATTAATGAATATTCAGTAAGGGCCAAAGCCCACTTGCCAATTCGACTATGTAGTATTGGCTTAGATAACATATGTTTAATAACATCACAATGAGATGAAACGTAAACATCAACTGGCTTTATATAATACTTAAGTTTGATACAGGAGAAATACAAACAAAGGCAGAGTTTTTCTATATCAGTATATCTAGTCTCTGCATCATTGAGTACTCTACTTAAGTAATAAATGGCTCTCTCGATGCCATTCTCATCCTCCTGGGCAAGCATGCTGCCTATTGTTTTATCTGATGCTGAAATGTATAGGCGCATGTGCTTCTTCCCATTTGGGGGAGACAGAATTGGTGGACAAGTCAAGTATTGCTTTATCTGATCGAAAGTTTCTTGATGTTCAGCACGCCATTCGAATTTTCCTTGCTTAAGCCGAAGTAGAGGTGAGAAAGCTTGCGTGCGTCCACTCAAGTTAGAGATAAATCTCCTTAAGAAATTTATCTTACCCAATAATGATTGTAGTTCTTTCTTCGTGGATGGGGACTTGGTTTCCCTAATGGCTTTCGTCTTGTTCTGGTTAATTTCTATCCCTTTTTTGTGGACTACGAACCCCAAGAAATCACCTGCCTGCACAAAGAAAGCACATTTAAGGGGGTTCATCTTCAAGCCATATTTCCTCATTCTTTCGAATGATTGGCTCAGATGATCGAGATGACTCATACCCGAGGTAGATTTTACCACAATGTCATCTATATACACTTGCATGAATGTTTCTATAAAATCATGAAATATAGAATTCATTGCTCTTTGATAAGTTGCCCCAGCGTTTTTCAAACCAAAAGGCATCACAACCCATTCGTAAGTGCCTATTGCCCCTGGGCAACTGTAGATGTTATTGATTGGCTGTATTTTTTGGTAAAACAAATAGTGTCTTTATCATGTCAAACCTGGTGTCATGACTTGCATTGTTTTGAAGTTTTTATTGTGCAGGCTTTTACCTGATGTCAAGACCGATGTCATGACATCCGAAGCTGCTGTGTTTTATTTTTTGATCTGTTAAGACTTTGCGCGCCTCTTTTGGAAACTTTGGATATTGATTTGTTTCAGAACAGCTTTATGCGATGGTTATTCATAGGATCTTTGCTTTATGGAATTGGTCTTAATTAGGTTTAAAACTAATATTGGATCCAAGGCCCAGCTGTTGCAAGATTATTTATAACATTTGAGGAAGCTGCTGGACGTGGAGTTTTTTGTTTTTTCAGGGTTTGCCGTCCAGAAGTTTGCTGTCTTTTTGAGTTAGTTTTCTTGTAAGCCAAACAATCATCATGATGATTGTCTTGGTCTAGGCGTTTTTGTTTTGAGTTGTAGAAGTACTCAAAGCTTTTAAGCAAGAGTACTATTGTACTTGATTAGAGCTTTTAAGCAAGATCAAGTTGTGTTTTTGAAGAGTGTCTTCTTATGTTATTAGTTTGTTGGTTCTTCATCACTGCTGTGATTGAGGGGGAGTGAGTAGGACCTCTGGTCTAAGTTGTTTAGATTGAAGTTGCATTGGGTAGATATTAAGTGAAAGGCGTAATATTGAGTTGTATTACCTTGAATTGATATTACTTATAGTGGACTTCCTCCCTGGCTTGGTAGCCCCCAGATGTAGGTGTGTTTGCACCGAACTGGGTTAACAATTTTTCTGTGTTGTTTTCTGTTTACACTTTGTTCATTTGGTTAAAAACATTCAAATAATGATGTCGTGACATCCTGTAAGACATCGCGTGTCTGAGTCCAGAATTTCAATTGGCATCAGAGCAGGCACCCTGCCTGTTTTTACTGGGTGAGATCTAGGGAAAGTATTTTCTGGTTCGATGGACAAAGAAGGTGGTGGATTTATAATGAGACCATCCATTCTGGATGGCTCTAATTATGATTATTGGAAACCTCTCATGGTGGCTTTTCTGAAATCCGTGAACAGCAAAGCATGGAGAGCTGTGAACAAAGGATGGGAACATCCTGTTATTACTGATAAAGATGGCAACAAAACTCTTTAACCAGAGGAAGATTGGGACAAAGATGAAGAGGCATTGGCGCTTGGCAACTCTAAAGCTCTAAATGCTTTATTCAATGGAATTGACAAAAATATATTCAGACTGGTTCACCAGTGTGAACTAGCCAAAGATGTCTGGGATATCCTAAAGACTACTCATGAGGGCACCTCCAAAGTGAAGATGTCAAGACTTCAACTGCTAACTACAAAATTTGAAAATCTAAGGATGAGGGATGATGAAAGTATTAAGGATTTTCATATGAATTTACTCGATATTGCTAATACCTCAGGAGCTTTGGGAGAAAAAATGTCTGATGAAAAGTTGGTGAGGAAAATCCTCAGATCCCTACCTAAGAGATTTGATATGAAAGTTACAGCTATAGAAGAGGCACAGGATATCAGCAAAATGAAGGTAGAGGAGTTAATTGGATCCCTTCAAACCTTTGAGATGGGAATCAATGAAAATTCTGAAAAGAAGAACAAAAGCATAGCTTTTGTGTCCAACTCTCAAGAAGAAGTTAAGGAAAGTAGAGAAGAGAATGTATCTGAATCTATAGCTATGCTTGGTAAACAATTCAACAAAATTATGAGAAGGATGCATCAGAAGTCAAGACCTAATGTCCAGAACATCTCATCTGACATCAATAGATCTTATGACTCTGGCAGAGGAGTTAAACCAGAAGAAAAGTACAACCACAACAAAGGGATCCAATGTCATGGATGTGAAGGGTATGGACATATTAGAGCTGAATGCCCTACTTATCTCAAGAAACAAAAGAAAGGATTGTCAGTCTCCTGGTCTGATGAAGATTCTGAGAGTGATTTTGAAGAAGAATCAGCCAAACATGTCACAGCCCTTACTGGAGTTTGCAATTCTGATGAAGATGCTAGTGAAGATGAGCTAACCTTTGAAGAACTGGCAATTTCTTACAGAAAGCTGTGTATCAGAAGTGCTGAAGTATGTCAACAAGGTGAAAAGCAGAAGAAATACATAGCCCAGTTGGAAGCTAATAACAAAGAGCTTAATGAAACTATATCTGAACTGAATGGTGAAATTATCCTGCTACAATCCAAACTTGATCAGATGTCAAAATCAGTAAAAATGTTGAACAGTGGCACGGATATGTTGGAGGAGATCTTGCAGGTTGGAAAATTTCAAGAGATATGTCTGGTATAGGATTTGTTAGTGCAAAGAAATATGTCCAAGATAGTAGCAGAACTAAGCCTGAAGCTGAGATGTCGAAGCCGATGTCAAAACATGTGACTCAACATCACGAGAAAGGTGAAATGAAGAGAAAGTTTCAAAGATGGAGATGTCATTACTGTGGAAGATTTGGACACATTAAGCCTTTCTGCTTCAGACTATATGGATATCCAGATCAAGCTCCTTATTACAAACTGTCATACCCCAATTTTTGACCTAAGATACCACCTCATATCATTGCATATGCATCATTTGCATCTCTAACAAATTGCATAGTTTGTGTTTGTTACTAGTGACTCAGCAGGATTTAATCAAGAGATCACTCATCAGTGCAAGAAACAATCAATTAGGGTTTTGTTCTCCCTTCATCTCAAATGAATCATCTTCATCAACAATCAACATTTGGTCCTCAGAGATTCATTTCAACAAGCTCAAAGGCTCTGAATCAACCAAGTTAGGGTTTTGACTGAAGTTAACATACTCTTGACTTTTGCTCAGGATTTGACCTAATGACTTGGGACATGACTTCAAGACCCCAAGTGCATCATTTTGGCCTAATCCATTGGCTCAAGACATCTCCTATACAAGGATTGATCAACAGTGAAATTTCAAATCATCAGAATTAGGGTTCTGAACTATCAGGGACTGAAATCAGGGATCACATTTGGGAAACCCTAAAAATCCCCAGGAAGTCACTCAAAGGTTTCAATCATCTTCAAATAAAGTGCGCCATATCCATTTGTGTGATTCAAGAGTTTTGATTGGAATCTATTTCAAGATTTTGGCCTATGGATTCGTCATGGTAAAGAAAATTGTTTCTTATGGATTATTTGAAAGATGATACAAGTTTGAATCATTCATGAAATTTGCAAGAGAATATCTTTTTAGTCCATTTGTTGAAATATAATTTCAAGTGATTATTCAAGATCGTGAATTTAAGGATTTCAAGTCCAATATCATTTCAAAATTCATGGTACAGGAACACTTTTCAATACTTGAAATTCAAGTTTCTCACTAGCTCAAAGGTATTCTACCACTCCTATTCAAGAATTACCATGGATCATTCAAACTTGCAAATTCCATTCAAGTACATTCAAGAACATTAGAACTTCATGTTCATTCAAGTTCTAAAATAAATTCAAGCATTTACAAATGGAATTCTTTACATGAACAAAGTTCTAAATTTCAAATGAATTACAAGTGGACTTTATCCAAAATTCAAGAATTACAAAATTCCATTCATTTGCAAGAATACAAAGTTTCATTCATACAAAGTTGGAATTACAAGGAAAAGAAAAAAATAAAACTTCAAATGCAATTCTTGAATTCTTCAAGTCTTCATTCTTCAAGATCAAATTTCTTCATGCTTTTCTTCAAGGTCCTCATGCAACATGAAAAAAAAGAAACAAAAAGAGGGGTGAAATTAGCAAAAGTCAAAGAAAGCCAAAGAGAGATTTTTATGTCATAAAATTATGCAACTTAGAGATATCATAAAATGACATAAAAATTTACACACATGGCTTATATCATGAAAAATATCTTTGCATAAGAATATTCTTATTCTTTCTTTTTATTCTTGCAATGATGAAGAATATATTCTTTTTCTTATCTTGCAATGATTGAAACTTGCCAATCAAGATTACCAATTGCCAAACACTCCCTTAACTTTGCCTATAAATAGGAAGTTCTCTCATTGAAGAAAATCACACCAAAGCAACTAAAACTACTTGCTTTCTCACTTCTCCCTCTTCTCTCATAGTTTTCAAGTTTCTTGGCAAGAAGAAGCAATTCTTCAAACCAAAGAAAATCACTTGAGAAGTGAGAATTCCTAGTCACAAAGTTCCATGGTTTGAAGAGAGTGAAGAAGAAATTCTTCATACCTTGGTGTGGAGAGTTCCAACTTGAAGTCCATCTTCAAGTCTTGAAGCAATCCAAAGAGAGGTGTTATGGCATCACCTTCATCAAAAGCCTACAACAATTTCAAAAAAAGGGATTGTTAGTAACAACAACTCAAGGCTGTTCCACAACAGTTTGAAGGTGTTCTTCAATAACACCATCTGAAATTTCCAGAAAAAGAGAAAGGAGGATCAAAGCCATACCTCCAGATACAGCCCCGTGTCCACGCATCGTTCACACAACAACTTCAATCCACAAACTTGCTGCAACAACAACTCAAAGCAAAAACTCAGCATCAACAACAACAATTCAGAAGCAGTTTTGATTCGCAAATTCAGCATAGAAACAAACAATTAGCGGATTCAAAGCGTAACAGAAACACTGGTTCAGAATTAAAGCTTCAGCAACCACCGATTCAAAAACAACAGCAACAATTCAAGGTTCAGAATAACGCAACAATAACTCAGAAAAAAATTGATACGTACCTGAACAAAATCCGGCAAAAACCTCCTTGCCGCAAGTAAGTCACTTCTACTTTCACACTCAATTTTTGCTGTTCTTTATTGATTGTGTATATTCTGAAAATCAAAAGTAGAGAGAGTATGATTCACTGTTGCTACCGAAATTACAAACAAATTGAGAAAATATACCTGGATTTCACTTCTGTTTGTAAAATCGAGTAAGGACTTAAGTTGTTCTCATCGATGTGTGCCTCCATAGCCACCGTGAAACCGAGAGAAGTTGGCTGAGTATTGTTGTTCTGAGAAAGAGAGCCGCCGTCTTTGTTGTTCACCGTGAGAAGAGTGAAATCGAGTTGCTATTGTTGTTGTTCACGGTGAGAGTGAACAATCGAGAGAGAAACTGAGTTTTGTCTGTTGCCGCGAGACTGAGTTTTGATGGAGCTGTAAACGCTTTTGGCAATGGAATTGGGGCAATCATCATCACTCCCAAGGGTACTCATATCCCATTCTCCGCCAGATTGCTATTTGATTGCACCAACAACATCGCAGAATATGAAGCTTGTATCATGGGTCTCGAAGAAGCCATTGATTTAAGGATCAAGATCCTCGACATATATGGAGATTCAGCCCTCGTGATCAACCAAATCAAAGACAAATGGGAAACTTACCACCCTGGCTTGATTCCCTACAGAGATTATGCAAGACGTCTGTTGACTTTCTTCAACAAGGTTGAATTGCATCATATACCTCGAGATCAGAATCGAATGGCAGACGCCTTGGCTACTCTATCTTCCATGTTCAAAGTCAATCATTGGAACGATACGCCTAAAGTCAGAATCACGCGCCTTGAAAGGCCCGCCTATGTGTTTGCAACTGAAGCAGTCATCGATGATAAACCGTGGTTCCACGACATCAAACGCTTCCTTCAAACTCAAGAGTACCCGCTTGGGGCATCAAACAAAGATAAGAAAACTCTAAGGAGACTTTCTGGCAGTTTCTTCCTGAACGGAGATGTGCTATACAAAAGAAATTTCGACATGGTTTTGCTCAGATGCGTGGACAGACACGAAGCAGACTTGTTAATGCATGAAGTGCATGAAGGGTCCTTTGGAACTCATTCAAATGGGCATGCAATGTCCAAAAAGATCTTAAGAGCAGGATACTATTGGTTGACAATGGAATCTGATTGTTGTAAACACGTGAAGAGATGTCACAAGTGCCAGATCTACGCAGATAAGATCCATGTGCCACCGACTCTACTCAACGTTCTCTCATCTCCATGGCCTTTCTCCATGTGGGGTATCGACATGATCGGAATGATCGAACCAAAAGCTTCAAACGGTCATCGTTTCATCTTGGTAGCTATTGATTACTTCACCAAATGGGTCGAAGCAGCATCTTACGCCAATGTTACAAGACAAGTGGTTGTGAGGTTTATCAAGAATAACATCATTTGCCGATATGGTGTTCCCAGCAAGATCATTACTGATAATGGTTCAAATTTGAACAACAAGATGATGAAAGAATTATGTGAGGAATTCAAGATTGAGCATCATAACTCTTCTCCTTACAGACCAAAAATGAATGGCGCCGTTGAAGCCGCCAACAAGAACATTAAGAAGATCGTCCAGAAAATGGTCGTCACTTACAAAGACTGGCATGAAATGCTGCCATTTGCTTTACATGGGTACCGTACCTCAGTGCGTACTTCAACAGGAGCAACTCCCTTTTCTCTAGTATACGGCATGGAAGCTGTGCTCCCCGTAGAAGTTGAAATCCCATCAATGAGAGTCCTCATGGAGACTAAGTTATCAGAGGCTGAATGGTGTCAAAACAGATACGATCAGTTGAACTTAATCGAAGAAAAACGTATGACTGCTCTATGCCATGGACAGTTATACCAAGCAAGGATGAAACACGCCTTCAACAAAAAGGTTTGACCTCGTGAATTCCAAGAAGGCGACCTCGTGCTTAAAAAGATCTTGTCTTTTCAGCCAGATTCTAGGGGCAAATGGTCTCCTAATTACGAAGGCCCGTATGTTGTCAAAAGAACATTTTCTGGCGGCGCCATGACTCTTGTAACCATGGATGGTGATGAACTCCCACATCCTGTGAATGCTGATGCAGTCAAGAAATACTTTGTCTAAAAAAATCAAAAAAAAAAAAAACAGCTCGGTAAGTTGAAAACCCGCAAAGGGCGACTTAGGCAAAAATGAGCGTCTCGGTGGATTGAAAACCCGAAAGGGCGGTCCAGGAAAAAATTAGAGACATTAAACAAAAAAATTCATCCTGGTAGATTGAAAACCTGAAAGGGCAATCTAGGCAAAACTTAAGGAATAATGACAAAGTAACTGCATCAGCCTGTACTTCGTCACCTGAATCGTCTTTTCCATCAAAGGATCTACGATCAAATCATCGCCAATCTGAAGCGACAGGCACAGTTGGAACTCAAAGTTGTTAGGGGGAATAGTGGTTATTGCTTTCAATGTAGCCTTTTCCGCATAATTACCATTTCCAACTTTTGTAAATACTCTATGGAATCACGCCTTTAGCTGATTACCATCCTATTAAATAAATTTGAGCCTTGTGCCCATTTGTTTGCAATCTCTAATTTCTTTTAGCTTGCAAAATGACACTTTAACTGTGTTATTCGTTTTTGAAAAAAAAAAAGAAAAAAAAGTTTTAAATGAATTTACTTTTCTTTTTCAAAATAAAAGCGAAACTTTCCTTTGAGTTGTGAACAACAGAAGGAACATCAACAGCTATCTCCGTAGGATGAATCAAAGATTATGATAGGAAAAGCTCTTCTATCCCCAGTGAAGAAGGTCTTCTATCCCCAGTGTCGAAGATTTTCCATCTCCAGTAAAGAAGATTCTTCCATCTCAGTGAGAAAAATTGCTCATCTTCCCCAGAGAAGTTTAAAACATGCAGCACCATTCATCACCCGTGCTATCTACAACGAGTTGAAAAACATTTGCCAAGTATCTGGTTGTATTGCGACGTCGGTCCTTCTCCAGTATATACTTCCTTGTCTGTCAGTATCGTCAGCATGCATGCGACATTCATGACATTCATCATTCATACATATTTGCATCATTTATGCATTCTTGCATTTTTTTCAATATCTGTTTTAAAATCACTTGTTTAGGATATATCTATCCCAAAAAAAAAAAGGAAGAGAAAGAAAAGAAAAAAAAAAGAAAGAAAAAAAGAAACAAGTATGGGCGTGTCATCTCTCCAGTAGGTTGTCACCCATAAGCAGAAATAACATCCTTTCTTTCTCCAGTTCCCCACTGAGATCATTCCTCGTGGAAGAATGTTGCTTTAGTTTCTCCTCTCAAAACAAAGGAGAAAATCCCCAGTTGAGTTCATTCCTCATGGGTACAAAGTCTTGTTTGACTGTCTCTTTCCAATTCATTCATGGATAGAACATTGTCTTCACCAAAGATTCAAATTCCGATTCCCCAAACAGAGTCGTAAAAAAACGAACCATAAACAATAGCCTCATCATCTGAGCAGTTAATGTTTCTTTCAAAAGATTTTTCCTCTCTAGGAAATCAATCATGAAGACCATTTGACAATCAGGGCCTTATTACTGTTCACAAGGCTGAATAACCAGTAATTTCCCTAACAAAGTCTCCAGAATCATTTTATCACTCGGATGATAATTGATCATGTCTTCAAAACCACTATCACGAGGCTGGTAGTCGGTAACTTTTTGTTCTGGTTATATTATTTAACATGTCTATCACCATGCTGATAGTCGGTAATATTAACCGAACCTTTGAGACGTATTTACCTTGTCAAGTCTATCACAATGTTGATAGTCGGTAATACAGTTTCATACCTTTCACCTTCGCATTATTAAACAAGTCTATCCCCATGCTGATAGTCGATAATGTCGATAGGTAAGCTTTTCTTACAAAGCTATCATTCCCCGGTGAAGCATACACTTGCTTTCCCGAAAAGAAAAAACGGATTCTCTTCCTAAAACGGATTGAGACATCCTTCTCGATCTCTTGTCCCCAGTGGAGTCAGTTTTTGATATCCCTCGGTAAAAATATCTTTGCATCATTCGCAATTTTGGTATCTTAGGTCCAAAATTCGCGTCTTCTGATATTTAAGTCTCTTCCACCCTATCAAAACGAAGATTTTCAATCTTCATGTCTCAGGTTGAAGAAACTTAAATAGGGGCATCTGTCATACCCCAATTTTTGACCTAAGATACCACCTCATATCATTGCATATGCATCATTTGCATCTCTAACAAATTGCATAGTTTGTGTTTGTTACTAGTGACTCAGCAGGATTTAATCAAGAGATCACTCATCAGTGCAAGAAACAATCAATTAGGGTTTTGTTCTCCCTTCATCTCAAATGAATCATCTTCATCAACAATCAACATTTGGTCCTCAGAGATTCATTTCAACAAGCTCAAAGGCTCTGAATCAACCAAGTTAGGGTTTTGACTGAAGTTAACATACTCTTGACTTTTGCTCAGGATTTGACCTAATGACTTGGGACATGACTTCAAGACCCCAAGTGCATCATTTTGGCCTAATCCATTGGCTCAAGACATCTCCTATACAAGGATTGATCAACAGTGAAATTTCAAATCATCAGAATTAGGGTTCTGAACTATCAGGGACTGAAATCAGGGATCACATTTGGGAAACCCTAAAAATCCCCAGGAAGTCACTCAAAGGTTTCAATCATCTTCAAATAAAGTGCGCCATATCCATTTGTGTGATTCAAGAGTTTTGATTGGAATCTATTTCAAGATTTTGGCCTATGGATTCGTCATGGTAAAGAAAATTGTTTCTTATGGATTATTTGAAAGATGATACAAGTTTGAATCATTCATGAAATTTGCAAGAGAATATCTTTTTAGTCCATTTGTTGAAATATAATTTCAAGTGATTATTCAAGATCGTGAATTTAAGGATTTCAAGTCCAATATCATTTCAAAATTCATGGTACAGGAACACTTTTCAATACTTGAAATTCAAGTTTCTCACTAGCTCAAAGGTATTCTACCACTCCTATTCAAGAATTACCATGGATCATTCAAACTTGCAAATTCCATTCAAGTACATTCAAGAACATTAGAACTTCATGTTCATTCAAGTTCTAAAATAAATTCAAGCATTTACAAATGGAATTCTTTACATGAACAAAGTTCTAAATTTCAAATGAATTACAAGTGGACTTTATCCAAAATTCAAGAATTACAAAATTCCATTCATTTGCAAGAATACAAAGTTTCATTCATACAAAGTTGGAATTACAAGGAAAAGAAAAAAATAAAACTTCAAATGCAATTCTTGAATTCTTCAAGTCTTCATTCTTCAAGATCAAATTTCTTCATGCTTTTCTTCAAGGTCCTCATGCAACATGAAAAAAAAGAAACAAAAAGAGGGGTGAAATTAGCAAAAGTCAAAGAAAGCCAAAGAGAGATTTTTATGTCATAAAATTATGCAACTTAGAGATATCATAAAATGACATAAAAATTTACACACATGGCTTATATCATGAAAAATATCTTTGCATAAGAATATTCTTATTCTTTCTTTTTATTCTTGCAATGATGAAGAATATATTCTTTTTCTTATCTTGCAATGATTGAAACTTGCCAATCAAGATTACCAATTGCCAAACACTCCCTTAACTTTGCCTATAAATAGGAAGTTCTCTCATTGAAGAAAATCACACCAAAGCAACTAAAACTACTTGCTTTCTCACTTCTCCCTCTTCTCTCATAGTTTTCAAGTTTCTTGGCAAGAAGAAGCAATTCTTCAAACCAAAGAAAATCACTTGAGAAGTGAGAATTCCTAGTCACAAAGTTCCATGGTTTGAAGAGAGTGAAGAAGAAATTCTTCATACCTTGGTGTGGAGAGTTCCAACTTGAAGTCCATCTTCAAGTCTTGAAGCAATCCAAAGAGAGGTGTTATGGCATCACCTTCATCAAAAGCCTACAACAATTTCAAAAAAAGGGATTGTTAGTAACAACAACTCAAGGCTGTTCCACAACAGTTTGAAGGTGTTCTTCAATAACACCATCTGAAATTTCCAGAAAAAGAGAAAGGAGGATCAAAGCCATACCTCCAGATACAGCCCCGTGTCCACGCATCGTTCACACAACAACTTCAATCCACAAACTTGCTGCAACAACAACTCAAAGCAAAAACTCAGCATCAACAACAACAATTCAGAAGCAGTTTTGATTCGCAAATTCAACATAGAAACAAACAATTAGCGGATTCAAAGCGTAACAGAAACACTGGTTCAGAATTAAAGCTTCAGCAACCACCGATTCAAAAACAACAGCAACAATTCAAGGTTCAGAATAACGCAACAATAACTCAGAAAAAAATTGATACGTACCTGAACAAAATCCGGCAAAAACCTCCTTGCCGCAAGTAAGTCACTTCTACTTTCACACTCAATTTTTGCTGTTCTTTATTGATTGTGTATATTCTGAAAATCAAAAGTAGAGAGAGTATGATTCACTGTTGCTACCGAAATTACAAACAAATTGAGAAAATATACCTGGATTTCACTTCTGTTTGTAAAATCGAGTAAGGACTTAAGTTGTTCTCATCGATGTGTGCCTCCATAGCCACCGTGAAACCGAGAGAAGTTGGCTGAGTATTGTTGTTCTGAGAAAGAGAGCCGCCGTCTTTGTTGTTCACCGTGAGAAGAGTGAAATCGAGTTGCTATTGTTGTTGTTCACGGTGAGAGTGAACAATCGAGAGAGAAACTGAGTTTTGTCTGTTGCCGCGAGACTGAGTTTTGATGGAGCTGTAAACGCTTTTGGCAATGGAATTGGGGCAATCATCATCACTCCCAAGGGTACTCATATCCCATTCTCCGCCAGATTGCTATTTGATTGCACCAACAACATCGCAGAATATGAAGCTTGTATCATGGGTCTCGAAGAAGCCATTGATTTAAGGATCAAGATCCTCGACATATATGGAGATTCAGCCCTCGTGATCAACCAAATCAAAGACAAATGGGAAACTTACCACCCTGGCTTGATTCCCTACAGAGATTATGCAAGACGTCTGTTGACTTTCTTCAACAAGGTTGAATTGCATCATATACCTCGAGATCAGAATTGAATGGCAGACGCCTTGGCTACTCTATCTTCCATGTTCAAAGTCAATCATTGGAACGATACGCCTAAAGTCAGAATCACACGCCTTGAAAGGCCCGCCTATGTGTTTGCAACTGAAGCAGTCATCGATGATAAACCGTGGTTCCACGACATCAAACGCTTCCTTCAAACTCAAGAGTACCCGCTTGGGGCATCAAACAAAGATAAGAAAACTCTAAGGAGACTTTCTGGCAGTTTCTTCCTGAACAGAGATGTGCTATACAAAAGAAATTTCGACATGGTTTTGCTCAGATGCGTGGACAGACACGAAGCAGACTTGTTAATGCATGAAGTGCATGAAGGGTCCTTTGGAACTCATTCAAATGGGCATGCAATGTCCAAAAAGATCTTAAGAGCAGGATACTATTGGTTGACAATGGAATCTGATTGTTGTAAACACGTGAAGAGATGTCACAAGTGCCAGATCTACGCAGATAAGATCCATGTGCCACCGACTCTACTCAACGTTCTCTCATCTCCATGGCCTTTCTCCATGTGGGGTATCGACATGATCGGAATGATCGAACCAAAAGCTTCAAACGGTCATCGTTTCATCTTGGTAGCTATTGATTACTTCACCAAATGGGTCGAAGCAGCATCTTACGCCAATGTTACAAGACAAGTGGTTGTGAGGTTTATCAAGAATAACATCATTTGCCGATATGGTGTTCCCAGCAAGATCATTACTGATAATGGTTCAAATTTGAACAACAAGATGATGAAAGAATTATGTGAGGAATTCAAGATTGAGCATCATAACTCTTCTCCTTACAGACCAAAAATGAATGGCGCCGTTGAAGCCGCCAACAAGAACATTAAGAAGATCGTCCAGAAAATGGTCGTCACTTACAAAGACTGGCATGAAATGCTGCCATTTGCTTTACATGGGTACCGTACCTCAGTGCGTACTTCAACAGGAGCAACTCCCTTTTCTCTAGTATACGGCATGGAAGCTGTGCTCCCCGTAGAAGTTGAAATCCCATCAATGAGAGTCCTCATGGAGACTAAGTTATCAGAGGCTGAATGGTGTCAAAACAGATACGATCAGTTGAACTTAATCGAAGAAAAACGTATGACTGCTCTATGCCATGGACAGTTATACCAAGCAAGGATGAAACACGCCTTCAACAAAAAGGTTTGACCTCGTGAATTCCAAGAAGGCGACCTCGTGCTTAAAAAGATCTTGTCTTTTCAGCCAGATTCTAGGGGCAAATGGTCTCCTAATTACGAAGGCCCGTATGTTGTCAAAAGAACATTTTCTGGCGGCGCCATGACTCTTGTAACCATGGATGGTGATGAACTCCCACATCCTGTGAATGCTGATGCAGTCAAGAAATACTTTGTCTAAAAAAATCAAAAAAAAAAAAAACAGCTCGGTAAGTTGAAAACCCGCAAAGGGCGACTTAGGCAAAAATGAGCGTCTCGGTGGATTGAAAACCCGAAAGGGCGGTCCAGGAAAAAATTAGAGACAATAAACAAAAAAATTCATCCTGGTAGATTGAAAACCTGAAAGGGCAATCTAGGCAAAACTTAAGGAATAATGACAAAGTAACTGCATCAGCCTGTACTTCGTCACCTGAATCGTCTTTTCCATCAAAGGATCTACGATCAAATCATCGCCAATCTGAAGCGACAGGCACAGTTGGAACTCAAAGTTGTTAGGGGGAATAGTGGTTATTGCTTTCAATGTAGCCTTTTCCGCATAATTACCATTTCCAACTTTTGTAAATACTCTATGGAATCACGCCTTTAGCTGATTACCATCCTATTAAATAAATTTGAGCCTTGTGCCCATTTGTTTGCAATCTCTAATTTCTTTTAGCTTGCAAAATGACACTTTAACTGTGTTATTCGTTTTTGAAAAAAAAAAGAAAAAAAAGTTTTAAATGAATTTACTTTTCTTTTTCAAAATAAAAGCGAAACTTTCCTTTGAGTTGTGAACAACAGAAGGAACATCAACAGCTATCTCCGTAGGATGAATCAAAGATTATGATAGGAAAAGCTCTTCTATCCCCAGTGAAGAAGGTCTTCTATCCCCAGTGTCGAAGATTTTCCATCTCCAGTAAAGAAGATTCTTCCATCTCAGTGAGAAAAATTGCTCATCTTCCCCAGAGAAGTTTAAAACATGCAGCACCATTCATAACCCGTGCTATCTACAACGAGTTGAAAAACATTTGCCAAGTATCTGGTTGTATTGCGACGTCGGTCCTTCTCCAGTATATACTTCCTTGTCTGTCAGTATCGTCAGCATGCATGCGACATTCATGACATTCATCATTCATACATATTTGCATCATTTATGCATTCTTGCATTTTTTTCAATATCTGTTTTAAAATCACTTGTTTAGGATATATCTATCCCAAAAAAAAAAAAAGGAAGAGAAAGAAAAGAAAAAAAAAAGAAAGAAAAAAAGAAACAAGTATGGGCGTGTCATCTCTCCAGTAGGTTGTCACCCATAAGCAGAAATAACATCCTTTCTTTCTCCAGTTCCCCACTGAGATCATTCCTCGTGGAAGAATGTTGCTTTAGTTTCTCCTCTCAAAACAAAGGAGAAAATCCCCAGTTGAGTTCATTCCTCATGGGTACAAAGTCTTGTTTGACTGTCTCTTTCCAATTCATTCATGGATAGAACATTGTCTTCACCAAAGATTCAAATTCCGATTCCCCAAACAGAGTCGTAAAAAAACGAACCATAAACAATAGCCTCATCATCTGAGCAGTTAATGTTTCTTTCAAAAGATTTTTCCTCTCTAGGAAATCAATCATGAAGACCATTTGACAATCAGGGCCTTATTACTGTTCACAAGGCTGAATAACCAGTAATTTCCCTAACAAAGTCTCCAGAATCATTTTATCACTCGGATGATAATTGATCATGTCTTCAAAACCACTATCACGAGGCTGGTAGTCGGTAACTTTTTGTTCTGGTTATATTATTTAACATGTCTATCACCATGCTGATAGTCGGTAATATTAACCGAACCTTTGAGACGTATTTACCTTGTCAAGTCTATCACAATGTTGATAGTCGGTAATACAGTTTCATACCTTTCACCTTCGCATTATTAAACAAGTCTATCCCCATGCTGATAGTCGATAATGTCGATAGGTAAGCTTTTCTTACAAAGCTATCATTCCCCGGTGAAGCATACACTTGCTTTCCCGAAAAGAAAAAACGGATTCTCTTCCTAAAACGGATTGAGACATCCTTCTCGATCTCTTGTCCCCAGTGGAGTCAGTTTTTGATATCCCTCGGTAAAAATATCTTTGCATCATTCGCAATTTTGGTATCTTAGGTCCAAAATTCGCGTCTTCTGATATTTAAGTCTCTTCCACCCTATCAAAACGAAGATTTTCAATCTTCATGTCTCAGGTTGAAGAAACTTAAATAGGGGCATCTGTCATACCCCAATTTTTGACCTAAGATACCACCTCATATCATTGCATATGCATCATTTGCATCTCTAACAAATTGCATAGTTTGTGTTTGTTACTAGTGACTCAGCAGGATTTAATCAAGAGATCACTCATCAGTGCAAGAAACAATCAATTAGGGTTTTGTTCTCCCTTCATCTCAAATGAATCATCTTCATCAACAATCAACATTTGGTCCTCAGAGATTCATTTCAACAAGCTCAAAGGCTCTGAATCAACCAAGTTAGGGTTTTGACTGAAGTTAACATACTCTTGACTTTTGCTCAGGATTTGACCTAATGACTTGGGACATGACTTCAAGACCCCAAGTGCATCATTTTGGCCTAATCCATTGGCTCAAGACATCTCCTATACAAGGATTGATCAACAGTGAAATTTCAAATCATCAGAATTAGGGTTCTGAACTATCAGGGACTGAAATCAGGGATCACATTTGGGAAACCCTAAAAATCCCCAGGAAGTCACTCAAAGGTTTCAATCATCTTCAAATAAAGTGCGCCATATCCATTTGTGTGATTCAAGAGTTTTGATTGGAATCTATTTCAAGATTTTGGCCTATGGATTCGTCATGGTAAAGAAAATTGTTTCTTATGGATTATTTGAAAGATGATACAAGTTTGAATCATTCATGAAATTTGCAAGAGAATATCTTTTTAGTCCATTTGTTGAAATATAATTTCAAGTGATTATTCAAGATCGTGAATTTAAGGATTTCAAGTCCAATATCATTTCAAAATTCATGGTACAGGAACACTTTTCAATACTTGAAATTCAAGTTTCTCACTAGCTCAAAGGTATTCTACCACTCCTATTCAAGAATTACCATGGATCATTCAAACTTGCAAATTCCATTCAAGTACATTCAAGAACATTAGAACTTCATGTTCATTCAAGTTCTAAAATAAATTCAAGCATTTACAAATGGAATTCTTTACATGAACAAAGTTCTAAATTTCAAATGAATTACAAGTGGACTTTATCCAAAATTCAAGAATTACAAAATTCCATTCATTTGCAAGAATACAAAGTTTCATTCATACAAAGTTGGAATTACAAGGAAAAGAAAAAAATAAAACTTCAAATGCAATTCTTGAATTCTTCAAGTCTTCATTCTTCAAGATCAAATTTCTTCATGCTTTTCTTCAAGGTCCTCATGCAACATGAAAAAAAAGAAACAAAAAGAGGGGTGAAATTAGCAAAAGTCAAAGAAAGCCAAAGAGAGATTTTTATGTCATAAAATTATGCAACTTAGAGATATCATAAAATGACATAAAAATTTACACACATGGCTTATATCATGAAAAATATCTTTGCATAAGAATATTCTTATTCTTTCTTTTTATTCTTGCAATGATGAAGAATATATTCTTTTTCTTATCTTGCAATGATTGAAACTTGCCAATCAAGATTACCAATTGCCAAACACTCCCTTAACTTTGCCTATAAATAGGAAGTTCTCTCATTGAAGAAAATCACACCAAAGCAACTAAAACTACTTGCTTTCTCACTTCTCCCTCTTCTCTCATAGTTTTCAAGTTTCTTGGCAAGAAGAAGCAATTCTTCAAACCAAAGAAAATCACTTGAGAAGTGAGAATTCCTAGTCACAAAGTTCCATGGTTTGAAGAGAGTGAAGAAGAAATTCTTCATACCTTGGTGTGGAGAGTTCCAACTTGAAGTCCATCTTCAAGTCTTGAAGCAATCCAAAGAGAGGTGTTATGGCATCACCTTCATCAAAAGCCTACAACAATTTCAAAAAAAGGGATTGTTAGTAACAACAACTCAAGGCTGTTCCACAACAGTTTGAAGGTGTTCTTCAATAACACCATCTGAAATTTCCAGAAAAAGAGAAAGGAGGATCAAAGCCATACCTCCAGATACAGCCCCGTGTCCACGCATCGTTCACACAACAACTTCAATCCACAAACTTGCTGCAACAACAACTCAAAGCAAAAACTCAGCATCAACAACAACAATTCAGAAGCAGTTTTGATTCGCAAATTCAGCATAGAAACAAACAATTAGCGGATTCAAAGCGTAACAGAAACACTGGTTCAGAATTAAAGCTTCAGCAACCACCGATTCAAAAACAACAGCAACAATTCAAGGTTCAGAATAACGCAACAATAACTCAGAAAAAAATTGATACGTACCTGAACAAAATCCGGCAAAAACCTCCTTGCCGCAAGTAAGTCACTTCTACTTTCACACTCAATTTTTGCTGTTCTTTATTGATTGTGTATATTCTGAAAATCAAAAGTAGAGAGAGTATGATTCACTGTTGCTACCGAAATTACAAACAAATTGAGAAAATATACCTGGATTTCACTTCTGTTTGTAAAATCGAGTAAGGACTTAAGTTGTTCTCATCGATGTGTGCCTCCATAGCCACCGTGAAACCGAGAGAAGTTGGCTGAGTATTGTTGTTCTGAGAAAGAGAGCCGCCGTCTTTGTTGTTCACCGTGAGAAGAGTGAAATCGAGTTGCTATTGTTGTTGTTCACGGTGAGAGTGAACAATCGAGAGAGAAACTGAGTTTTGTCTGTTGCCGCGAGAATAGAAAAACCGAGAGAGTTTCAATTGTTGTTTGTGTAGCAGAGAGCGACATGAGCGGAGAGGGAGAGTGATTAAGAGAAGTTGTTTTTGTTGTTCGCTATGAGCAGAGAAGAGAGAATTCGTTCTCCAAGTTTGTTTTTCAGAAAAAAGCATCGTGAGGGAGTGATGAGAAGAAAAGAGGCGTTGCTGCCTCTATGTTTCTTTTAGGGTTTTCAAACCCAGCTTGTGGAAAGAAGCATGGGCGGATCCGGGTCACTCTGACCCGACCCGGTCCGGCCCAGCAACCTTCTTTTTTTAATTTTTCAGCTTAAGTCATTTGGGCTGCACCCCCAATTTATTTTTCAACACCACTGGCCCAATTACTTAGTTTTTTTTGACTAACTATTTCTTTTAATTTTCTTTAGAAAAATAGTTTGCATAAAAAGGAATTAGTATTTTATTTAATATAGGATTTAATTTTCTTTTCTAATCCTTATTAAAAAAATCCCAAAAATATTTTAGATGCATATTTAATTTTATGTTTTCTAATTATTTTCTTCCTTCATGAAAAAATCACAAAAAGATATATTTTCTTAGATTAATTTTGTTTGAATTTGATATTTTCATATAACTTTGTGTAGTTAATCATTTAAATGTTGTTTGATTACTGTTGCACATATTACTTGAATTTTCTAACTTCATCCGAGACTTCGAGATTATTTCTCTGTTGTCTTTTGGATTTGTTTGTTTTGTTTGGTCTTCCATTTGCTGTAGAATTCCATAAACAATTACTGGATGATCAAAGAATGCTGTAAGCTGTGAACTTATCTGACGTTCTTTTCTGCTGGTGTGGATGCCTAACATCTGAAGATCACGGTAACACCTCAAACTCAGAAATTCAATTTCTCATTCTTCGAGGTAAGCCTAAAACTCCATAACTGTAGAAACGAATTACTTGTCTGTTTTCATCAATTCAACTTCATTTTCAATCAACTGTTTTCACAACAGTAATCAATTCACTTTCAAATCATCCATTGTTTTTCAAAACGATGTGGGGCCTCTCGAATATTAGAGAGTATAAGACCCACTCCTTTTTTCCTTTTATACACAATTTTTTTTTATACAGAAAACTCTTTCAAAAACAAACTTTCAAGCAGTTTTTTCAAACAACGCGTCTGTAAATAAAACGATCAACCATGTTTTGTAAATAAAACACGGGCCTCCATGTAGGTATAAGTCCCAAGCCCCTTTTGTACATACCCATTCCAGTACATGAAATTAGGTATTTCATTGTACGCCTTTTGTACATATCTCAATCAATGCGTTTTTAACTTTGAATAACAAACCAAAGATGAAGGTTTCTTTAAATCTTCCCAAAAATATACCATGGGCCTCCACGTAGGTATAAGTCCCAAGCCCTTTTTGTGAATACCTGTTTACATAGCTTTGAATAAACTCAAGTGGACCTCTCCTCGAGTATAAGTCCCGAGCCCCGTATATACAAATGGATCATGCTTACAGGTATATTTCCTTCATAAACTCCATTGTAACACACACCTTGTCATATATATGTGCTTGTTCATATTTGTTCATGTACTTGTTCATATTTGCTCGTACTTGTTCATACTTGTGATTGTGTTATACGTGCCTGTTCAACTTAGTACAACACTAGGTTCCCCATAGCCTCCCATTGGGCTTCGTGCAAAGAATCTCCACTAGTTTAGGTTAGGACATAGAGTATGGTTTCCCGGTGAAATCGCTCTAAGAGCTCAAACCAACTATACCATGCCTCCCCTTGGGCTTTGTACAAACGAGTGACCCTCCCATAGCCTCCTCTTGGGCTTACAATGCAAGGACCCTGGATTGTCCCTCCCATAGCCTCCTCTTGGGCTTACAATGCAAGGACCCTCGGATAGCCTCCTCTTGGGCTTCGTACAAGGACCCACGGGCTTCTTATAAGCATCCCCAATATCCAAATCAAATACCCTAGGAGATTAGACATTTATCATCTCTATGATAGGAGTATCTCTTCTATATCATCACAAACAATCAATCAATCAAACTTTTTTGCCACAAGGCTGGCTAATCAATCAAACTTTTTTGCCACAAGGCTGGCTAATCAATCAAACCGTTTTGCCACCATACTGGCTGATTAATCAAAGTTTTTGTCACAAGGCTGACTTCATTGAAACTTTTGCCACAAGGCTGGCTGATTAATCAAAACTTTTTGTCACAAGGCTGACTTCATTGAAAGTTTTTGCCACAAGGCTGGTTAAACAAACAAAAACATCTTTATCATTCTAAGCGCCATAAGTGGCACAGCCCAGGGCTTATAATGAAAATATTTTCAAAAATCAAACAGATGTATGTGATGATATAGATTAGATACATCGAACATTTAGATGACATTTGTCTATTTTCCTTTGCTTCCACTAGCATAAGTGGGAACTACGATTGCTCTGACTTTCTCAACATCCCTTTGAGAATACGTAGGCACAAGGTCGTATCCTTGGCGAGCAAAACTTCTCTCTCAAACCACTCAAACCTTAGCACCCGTAGACCCCGAGCTACAGATGCTCTGATTCCCTCTAAGGGATATGTATGCAGAGGATCGCGATGATCTTTGCGAGCATAATCAAACAAACACCTTAGGTCCCACCTCTTTCTCACAAGAACCTCCACCATAACAAGAATGGAATAAACAAAACAAAGAAACCTATAGAGTACTATAGATACGTTGGGTGCTAATACCTTCCCTTCGTATAACCAACCCTCTTACCCAAGATCTCTCCCCCCACTTTTAGGTTATTGCAGCTTTTTTCCTTTTCCTCTTTTGGAAACAATAAAAAGTTTGGTCGGAACAAAAAAAAATCATTTTTATGAGCACTCGAGCCCAAAGAAGGCATCAGGTGTCTCATCCCGAAAAAAGGACAACGATTTTTCGCCCGCGACAGAAAAATGGCGACTTCACTGGGGACCATCTTTTTATTGTTTCCAAAGAAAGGGTTATTTCCATTTATTTTGTTTTTATTTTGTTCTTGTTTGGTTCTTTGGTTCTGTTACATCTGTGGTTCTGTTACAAGTGATACATTATGGACAAATCCTAACCCGGATTAAGTACACATAAGAAATTAGGTGGAGGGTATAGTCATGTGCAGGCGCACGTGAGAATCCTTCCGCTCAGTGGAGGTTCCTTGTTTGTAATATATGTTTAGAGAGTTAATTGCAAAGACATTATTGCTTTCATTGAACTGTAGAAGCTGAGTTGGCTGTAGAACCCCAACCCATCCTGGCCTTATTAGGTTGTGGTGCAGAAACTATTCAGGTGAAGACTTGGATTAGTTGTCATGCGGAGAACCACACTCAGACGAGTTTTTCTTGAGAATATTGCTGGCTCATGAGTTTAATTGTGGAAAGCCGGTAATATCCGAAAGAAAGATGTAGACTCTGACGTATCAGTAGAACATGTTTTGCAGGTGATTAACTAGAACTATCCCATATTTGGTTCTCTGACCTCATGCTCGTGGCACTGGACCTTTGAACCTGTGTGTACCATGTTTGTGTTACCATGTTTGTGTTGCCATGTTTACAGTACCATGTTTGCGTTACCATGTTCGCTTTACCATGTTTGAATATGTGGCATCCATGCATCCATGCACTCATACATCCATAAAAAATAAAAAAAAATCTTTTTCCATAAAAACATGATTTTTTCCAAACAATTAGAGAATTTTCTTTGCAAACATTATAGGATTAGGTTATGGAGTGGGTAAAAAGGCATACCAAGAGGTACGGTTTCAAAGAGCCTAATGTGGAAAGACTAAAAGAGTTAGCGTCTTTTGTACAAGATCCTTCTGATTTTAGGAAAAGCCATGGAAAGCTTTTGCCTATCTTGAACACTCATGTTGATGAAGGACTTCTCAAAACTCTGGTTCAGTTTTATGATCCCGTCTACCGGTGTTTTACCTTTCCAGACTATCAGTTGGTACCAACCTTGGAAGAATATGCCAATCTTTTGGGTATTCCTGTGTCTGACAAAATACCTTTCAATGGTTTGGAAGCCATTCCTAAGTCACCAGTCATTGCAACAGGTACCCACTTGAAGAAATCTGAAATAGAGAGTAATTGGACTACCAAAGGAAACCTTCCAGGTTTGCCTTCACAGTTTCTAATAAAGAGAGCCTTTGATTTCATCAAGACTGGTAGCATGATAGCTTTTGAAGCTGTACTAGCCTTGCTCATCTATGGGTTGGTTCTGTTTCCCAATACCGACGACTTTGTTGATATCAATGCCATAAAGGTCTTTTTGAATGGAAATCCCGTTCCGACTCTGCTTGGTGACATGTATTTCTCTGTCCATCATAGGAATCACCAAGGTGGTGGAATTATTGTATGTTGTGCACCTCTGTTGTTTAAATGGATTGTTTCACACTTACCTAAGTCTCCCATTTTCACGGAAAACCGGGAAGGTTTACGTTGGTCTCAAAGACTTATGTCTCTTACTAATAATGATATTCAGTGGTATACCTTGGCTCACTGCGGTACAGAAACCATTGAAAGTTGTGGAGAATTCGCCAACGTACCCCTCATTGGTACACAAGGAGGAATTAACTACAATCCGGTCCTAGCCCGACGACAACTCGGGTATGCAAATTCAACTAAACCCATTGGCCCTACAGTGGAAAGCTACTTCTATCAGGAAGGAAATGATCCTCAAGGGTTGAAGACAAAAATGGTGAAAGCCTGGTACGACATCCGATGGAAAGAAAAAGGTGAGATAAAGAACTGTATTGCTACGAACGCCTATACCTGTTGGGTGAAGAAAAGAGCAAGGGAGTTTCAAATGCCTTATGATTATGAAAAACCCATGTTCCCTGTGGTACCTCAACGACCCAATATTCCTGCTATGGAGGAATACCAAGACACTTTGACCAAGATGAGGATAGAAAAAGACGCTTGGAAAGAAAAATTTCGAAAAACTGATGTGGAAAACAGAAAGTTGAAGAAACAAGTGAAAGAACACGAAGAAACTCTTTACCGTCAAGATGGATGGCTCATGAGCAAAGATGAGAAGATCCGTCGGAAAGATGCCGCAATCAGAAGATACATCAAAGAAAGCAAGAAAAAGCTTGAAGGCTCAACAAGCAACGCTCCGATACCTGACAATTGGAAGAATGTGGTTGACAAGCTGAGAGCTGAAAAGGACAAGTTGAAAGCTCACTATGGGAAAGAAATCATGAAGCTCAAGCTGCGCAATGCATTTGGTTCTTCGTCTGATGAAGATGCTTAGGATTGTTTAGCTTTTTATTTATCATTTGCTTTTGTAAGGAGCTACGCTCCAATGTTGTAACATTTCCCATTATTGCAATAAATGAATGAATAAAAGATTTGTTTGTGTTCAAATGTTTGCAAGAAAATAATCTTTAAAATGTTTGGAAAAATCATAAATTTTCTTTTTGCATACATCATTCTGCATATCGAGTCTGTTATATAGAGTCTCATCTTTTGGATCTTTCTCCATTAGATCGTCAAGCTGTCGCGTCTCAAAGTTTCTCGACCACGCTCGCAATCAGATCACAGATACAATACTCGTTCAAGTAGAAGAAGAATCATGGAAAGTTCTGAACAAGAGAATATTGAGCTTCGTGGTACAGTGACCACTCTTCAGGAAAAATTGGAAAGGCTCACTACTTTGGTTGACTCCTTAATGGCCGCACAGAATCAGCCGCCGCCACCTAACAGTCAAGCAACGGTAACATCTGAGGTCACTACTCCAGTTTCTACAGTCGCATTCAGCATTCCATCTTTCTCCATGCCAGAAGGTTGGGGCACGCCTTTCAGCTTCGGTACAGGTTTCCGCCATAATTTCTCTGGGGTTCAAACAGCTACAACTGAAGCGCCTGCTGCACAAGGTTCAGCATTTATTCCACATTCAGGGGTAGCTTTTTCCCAAATCACTATGGCACTTTCTCAACCCACTATGACAGTTCCGACCCCTACGGTTCACACTGTTCCTTATGATGGCAATGAGATTTATCATGATCAAGGTGATAGCACAAATCAGCGTAATCTTGTGGGAGATCTCCAAGAGCAGTTTAACAAGATGCAGTTGGAAGTTAAAGCTATCCGTGGAAAAGATTTGTTTGGAAAGAATGCCCAGGAGCTATGTTTGGTTCCCAGTGTACAAATACCTGCTAAATTCAAGGTCCCAGACTTTGAGAAGTACAAAGGTAGTTCTTGTCCACAAAGTCATCTCGTGATGTATACCAGAAAGATGTCTACTTATGCAGATAATCATCAGTTGCTTATCCATTACTTTCAAGACAGTTTGACTGGTGCCGCACTGAAGTGGTACACAAGCTTGGATAGCACTAATATTCGAACATTCAATGACCTAGGTGAGGCCTTTGTCCGACAATACAAGTATAACTCGGATATGGCTCCAGACAGAGATCAGCTCCGATCCATGGCTCAGAAAGATCATGAAGCTTTCAAAGAATATGCCCAACGATGGAGAGAAACTGCTGCTCAGATTAATCCACCGTTAAAAGAGAAAGAGATGACAAAGATCTTCTTGAATACTCTCAGTCCGTTTTATTATGAACGCATGATTGCTAGTGCTCCAAGTGACTTCACCGAAATGGTAAACATGGGGATGCGTCTAGAAGAAGGAGTCCGAACCGGACGTCTAACTAAAGAAGGTGGATCTTCGAGTGGAACCAAAAAGTTCGGAAGTGGTTTCCCAAAGAAGAAAGAACAAAGTGTTGACATGGTGTCCCAAGGGAAGCCAAGAGGAAACGTCAATCGTCAACGACAGGTTGCTGCTATCACACCAGTCGTTAATACAACACCGAATCCGGGATTCACTCCTCAGTTTCAGCAACAACAGCCTCGACAACAGGCTCAGCAGTTCAACAATAATCAAAATCGTGTACAAAGAGCTCCACAGTTTGATCCGATTCCAATGACCTACACAGAGTTGTATCCTGCTTTGATTGAAAGAGGTCTTGTTCAAACTAAAGCACCACCACTGGTACCTGAGAAACTCCCATGGTGGTACAAAGCTGAGGTCTCATGCCCTTATCATCAAGGAGCACCTGGCCATGATCTTGAGCATTGCATAGCTTTGAAATACGAAGTTCAGAGGTTGGTTAGATCTAATCTTCTCTCTTTCAGAAATTTGAATCCTAATGTGCAAGCAAATCCGCTGCCCAATCATGGAGGGCATGTTGTGAACATGGTGTATGGATGTCCTGGTCCATACCGAGTCTATAATATCAATTTCTCAAGAGCCGATTTGGTACAAATGCACGCCACTCTCTGTCGAGGGCCGAATTTTCGCCAGCATCACTACGGTTCCTGTAGCATATGTTGTGTAGATCCTCACGGATGTTCGATTGTGAGAAGAGATCTCCAAGTGCTGTTGGATAATGGTACTATTCAGATCTACAGAAATAGGGATGAAAATGAAGTTAACATGATAGGATGTTATCCGCATGAGCTTTTAGTCTCAGATATCAACTCGGAAATGCCTACAGTTAACGTCATCGTTCCTCATTTCAACATGCCCGAGCGCATGGAAGTTACTTACAACAAGCCGAAGGTTCCTGTTGCTCCTTTGATCATTTGTCTACCTGGACCTGTTCCTTATGACTCTGACAAGGCAGTTCCATACAATTACAATGCCACAATGATAAAGAATGGACAAGAAGTTCCTTTACCAACTCTCTCATCTGTCGTAAACATCGCTGATGTGAGTCGAGTAACAAGAAGTGGACGTGTGTATACTCCACTACCTCCAAAGCAGCCTGTTGCTCCTGCGACCGAACAAAATCATGTCAATATTCCAGTGGGAAATCCTGTGGAAACTCCTGTCAGTAATACAAACACTAATGTTGGTCAATCCAGTGGAACCAATGTGAATCCTGATTTTGATGAAATTTTGAAGCTTATCAAAAGAAGTGAATACAAGATTGTGGATCAGCTTATGCAGACTCCTTCAAAAATCTCAATACTTTCATTGCTGTTGAATTCAGAAGCCCACAGGGAAGCCCTGATGAAGGTCTTAAATCAAGCTTTTGTAGATCATGATGTGACTGTTGATCACTTTGATGGGATAATAGCCAACATAACAGCTTGCAACAATTTAAGCTTCTGTGATGAAGAACTCCCCGAGGAGGGCAGAAATCACAATCTTGCTTTGCACATTTCTATGAACTGTCAGTCAGACTCTTTGTCCAATGTGTTGGTAGACACCGGATCTTCCTTGAATGTGATGCCAAAGACGACTCTTGCTCGCTTGTCTTACCAAGGAATGCCTATGAAGTTCAGTGGTGTAGTTGTCAAAGCATTTGATGGATCGCGAAAATCTGTTATCAGTGAAGTCAACCTTCCCATGACAATTGGTCCACATACATTCCAAATCACCTTCCAGGTCATGGACATTCAAGCTGCTTATAGCTGTCTGTTAGGACGACCATGGATCCATGAAGCAGGGGCAGTAACTTCGACGCTCCATCAAAAGCTAAAATTTGTAACAAATGGAAAATTGGTAACAATAAGTGGAGAACAAGCCTTGATGGTGAGCCATTTATCCAATTTCTCTTTCATTAGTGCCGATGATGTGGAAGGAACTCAGTTCCAAGGTCTCTCTTTAGAAGACGAATCTTCCAAGAAGAAAGCATCAATCTCTTCTTACAAAGAGGCGGTAAAAGTAGTGAAAGATGGAACTACCACTGGCTGGGGGCAAGTTGTGATCCCTACTAAGAACGAAACCAGAGCAGGTCTCGGATGTTCACCAACATTCTCAAACTGCACCAAGAAGGATGAAACCCTTCGTCCGATCAAAGAAACGTTCCATAGTGGAGGATTCCTTAACCCAATTCCTCAAGAGGTCAATGTCCTTATTGAAGAATGCATCGAAGAAGGTCTCTCCGATAGTGAAGAAGAATGGAAATGTTATCTCAATGACTCGGGATACATATCTCAGGAAGAACCATATCCTCCGTCAGAGAAACCCAAAGGCAAAGAAACTGAGCCTGTTCCTGCAGAAATCTGGGACACCTTGGGACAACCAAGTGGGAAATTTGATTATATGGTGAAATATACTGCACCTGAAAGTTACAAGATTGTGATTGAGGATATCCAACCAACTGGATGGGGAGATTCCTTTGAATATGATAGTCAACCAGAAGAGGTTTATCAGCCCTGTCAATTTTCTCAACAGCCTGAAATTACTGAAAATTTTAACTTCAATGCATCTGCCAAGATTAACAATCCTGAAGATGGTTATTATCACATAAATGCCATTTTTGAAGATGAAGGGGAAGATGGTCCCGCAACTGACTCAGAAAGTGTCGCTGACAATGAGTCTCTTCATCCTGAAGACTGGGAAATACACCCTGAAAATTCTGAAGATTGTGACTCATCATATGCTCTTCAAGAAGTAGAAGAAGACCGTTTCAACTCTACAAAGAATAAAGGTGACAAACCAGGACCTTCAAATCCTGCTCGACCAACGGTCAATGTCAATACTGAAGATAATTCTGAGGAGATTTTTCCTGAATACATAATACACAGAGGAGTTCGTTGCTACTGGAAAGTTGTCGACGTTCTGAATGTTGTTCGCCGCTCAAAGTAATCACCTCGCTGTTATTTTGACCTCCTGCCTTGCCCAAAGCAGAGAGATGTTTTATAGGGCTTTGCTTTTAAATGTTCCGCCCAAATAACTTTGTGTATAGGGCTTTGTCTTAAAAGTTTCCCTCTTTGTCCTGCCCAAGACAAATGAGTTTGTGTTTAGGGCTTTGTTTCAAAAATGGATCATAAATAAAGCGTCATTTTGAATTCCCTACACTATGTGTTTTATTTTTTGCTTTTTCCTGGAAATGGTAATCCTAAAAAACCAAGAAAAAAAAACTTTTCCAAAAAAAATCTGCATACACTCCTGCATTCATAAATTTTCTGAAATAAATATAAATCATATGTGCAGATTTACTATTGATAAACCCATTGAATGCAATAATCCTATGCCCTCTCCCAACTTTGAGTTTCCTGTGTTCGAAGCCGAAGAAGAGGAAGAAGAGGAGATCCCGGACGAGATCTCTCGATTACTTAAGCACGAGGAAAGAGCCATTCTGCCTCACAAAGAGCCTTTAGAAAAGATCAACTTGGGTTCTGAAGAAGACAAAAAAGAAGTGACCATTGGATCACTGCTTGATGCTGATATCAAGAGTAAGTTGACAGACCTTCTCGAAGAATATGTTGACGTGTTTGCCTGGTCCTACCAAGACATGCCTGGGTTGGATACCAATATTGTTCAGCATTACTTGCCATTGAAGCCAGAATGTCCGCCAGTTAAGCAGAAATTGCGAAGGACTCACCCTGATATGGCTAACAAGATCAAAATAGAAGTTCAGAAACAGCTCGACGCAGGTTTTCTTGTCACCTCTGAGTATCCTCAATGGTTGGCCAACATAGTGCCAGTTCCGAAGAAAGATGGCAAAGTCAGAATGTGTGTTGACTACCGTGACTTGAACAAAGCCAGTCCAAAAGATGACTTTCCACTACCTCATATTGACATGCTGGTTGATAACACCGCTAAGTTCAACGTCTTTTCCTTCATGGACGGTTTCTCCGGTTATAATCAGATCAAGATGGCTCCCGAAGACATGGAGAAGACATCTTTCATCACCCCATGGGGTACCTTTTGCTACAAAGTGATGCCGTTTGGATTAAAGAATGCAGGCGCAACTTACCAAAGGGCAATGACTACTCTCTTTCATGACATGATGCATAAAGAAATTGAAGTTTATGTGGACGACATGATAGCCAAGTCCAGCACAGAAGAAGAACATATTGAATACCTTTTGAAGTTGTTTCAACGACTAAGGAAATATCAGCTTCGCTTGAATCCTAACAAATGTACTTTTGGGGTTAGATCTGGAAAACTCTTGGGTTTCATTGTCAGCCAAAGAGGTATTGAAGTAGATCCCGACAAAGTCAGAGCTATTCAAGAGATGCCTGCACCAAAAACTGAAAAGCAAGTAAGAGGATTTCTCGGACGATTGAACTATATCTCCAGATTCATCTCTCAAATGACTGCTACTTGTGGGTCAATTTTCAAGCTTCTCCGCAAAGATCAAGGGGTTGTATGGACTGAAGATTGCCAGAAAGCGTTCGACAGTATCAAGGAATACCTGTTAGAACCACCAATATTGATTCCTCCAGTTGAAGGAAGACCATTAATCATGTACCTTACTGTGTTGGAAGAATCCATGGGCTGTATGCTTGGACAGCAAGATGAGACCGGTAAGAAGGAGCATGCCATCTATTACCTGAGTAAGAAATTCACAGACTGTGAGTCTCGTTACTCCATGCTCGAAAAAACATGTTGTGCTTTGGCCTGGGCTTCAAAACGTCTTCGCCAATACATGATCAACAATACTACTTGGTTAATCTCCAAAATGGATCCGATCAAGTATGTCTTTGAAAAGCATGCATTAACAGGAAGGATTGCCCGATAGCAAATGTTGTTATCTGAATATGACATCGAGTACCGTGCTCAAAAAGCGGTCAAAGGAAGCATTCTCGCCGATCACTTGGCGCATCAACCAATCAATGAATATCAATCTCTCAAGTTTGACTTTCCTGATGAAGATGTCTTGTACTTGAAGATGAAAGATTGTGATGAACCGTTACCTGAAGAAGGTCCTGATCCTGGATCAAGATGGGGCCTAATTTTTGATGGAGCTGTAAACGCTTTTGGCAATGGAATTGGGGCAATCATCATCACTCCCAAGGGTACTCATATCCCATTCTCCGCCAGATTGCTATTTGATTGCACCAACAACATCGCAGAATATGAAGCTTGTATCATGGGTCTCGAAGAAGCCATTGATTTAAGGATCAAGATCCTCGACATATATGGAGATTCAGCCCTCGTGATCAACCAAATCAAAGACAAATGGGAAACTTACCACCCTGGCTTGATTCCCTACAGAGATTATGCAAGACGTCTGTTGACTTTCTTCAACAAGGTTGAATTGCATCATATACCTCGAGATCAGAATCGAATGGCAGACGCCTTGGCTACTCTATCTTCCATGTTCAAAGTCAATCATTGGAACGATACGCCTAAAGTCAGAATCACGCGCCTTGAAAGGCCCGCCTATGTGTTTGCAACTGAAGCAGTCATCGATGATAAACCGTGGTTCCACGACATCAAACGCTTCCTTCAAACTCAAGAGTACCCGCTTGGGGCATCAAACAAAGATAAGAAAACTCTAAGGAGACTTTCTGGCAGTTTCTTCCTGAACGGAGATGTGCTATACAAAAGAAATTTCGACATGGTTTTGCTCAGATGCGTGGACAGACACGAAGCAGACTTGTTAATGCATGAAGGGCATGAAGGGTCCTTTGGAACTCATTCAAATGGGCATGCAATGTCCAAAAAGATCTTAAGAGCAGGATACTATTGGTTGACAATGGAATCTGATTGTTGTAAACACGTGAAGAGATGTCACAAGTGCCAGATCTACGCAGATAAGATCCATGTGCCACCGACTCTACTCAACGTTCTCTCATCTCCATGGCCTTTCTCCATGTGGGGTATCGACATGATCGGAATGATCAAACCAAAAGCTTCAAACGGTCATCGTTTCATCTTGGTAGCTATTGATTACTTCACCAAATGGGTCGAAGCAGCATCTTACGCCAATGTTACAAGACAAGTGGTTGTGAGGTTTATCAAGAATAACATCATTTGCCGATATGGTGTTCCCAGCAAGATCATTACTGATAATGGTTCAAATTTGAACAACAAGATGATGAAAGAATTATGTGAGGAATTCAAGATTGAGCATCATAACTCTTCTCCTTACAGACCAAAAATGAATGGCGCCGTTGAAGCCGCCAACAAGAACATTAAGAAGATCGTCCAGAAAATGGTCGTCACTTACAAAGACTGGCATGAAATGCTGCCATTTGCTTTACATGGGTACCGTACCTCAGTGCGTACTTCAACAGGAGCAACTCCCTTTTCTCTAGTATACGGCATGGAAGCTGTGCTCCCCGTAGAAGTTGAAATCCCATCAATGAGAGTCCTCATGGAGACTAAGTTATCAGAGGCTGAATGGTGTCAAAACAGATACGATCAGTTGAACTTAATCGAAGAAAAACGTATGACTGCTCTATGCCATGGACAGTTATACCAAGCAAGGATGAAACACGCCTTCAACAAAAAGGTTTGACCTCGTGAATTCCAAGAAGGCGACCTCGTGCTTAAAAAGATCTTGTCTTTTCAGCCAGATTCTAGGGGCAAATGGTCTCCTAATTACGAAGGCCCGTATGTTGTCAAAAGAACATTTTCTGGCGGCGCCATGACTCTTGTAACCATGGATGGTGATGAACTCCCACATCCTGTGAATGCTGATGCAGTCAAGAAATACTTTGTCTAAAAAAATCAAAAAAAAAAAAAAACAGCTCGGTAAGTTGAAAACCCGCAAAGGGCGACTTAGGCAAAAATGAGCGTCTCGGTGGATTGAAAACCCGAAAGGGCGGTCCAGGAAAAAATTAGAGACAATAAACAAAAAAATTCATCCTGGTAGATTGAAAACCTGAAAGGGCAATCTAGGCAAAACTTAAGGAATAATGACAAAGTAACTGCATCAGCCTGTACTTCGTCACCTGAATCGTCTTTTCCATCAAAGGATCTACGATCAAATCATCGCCAATCTGAAGCAACAGGCACAGTTGGAACTCAAAGTTGTTAGGGGGAATAGTGGTTATTGCTTTCAATGTAGCCTTTTCCGCATAATTACCATTTCCAACTTTTGTAAATACTCTATGGAATCACGCCTTTAGCTGATTACCATCCTATTAAATAAAGTTGAGCCTTGTGCCCATTTGTTTGCAATCTCTAATTTCTTTTAGCTTGCAAAATGACACTTTAACTGTGTTATTCGTTTTTGAAAAAAAAAAAGAAAAAAAAGTTTTAAATGAATTTACTTTTCTTTTTCAAAATAAAAGCGAAACTTTCCTTTGAGTTGTGAACAACAGAAGGAACATCAACAGCTATCTCCGTAGGATGAATCAAAGATTATGATAGGAAAAGCTCTTCTATCCCCAGTGAAGAAGGTCTTCTATCCCCAGTGTCGAAGATTTTCCATCTCCAGTAAAGAAGATTCTTCCATCTCAGTGAGAAAAATTGCTCATCTTCCCCAGAGAAGTTTAAAACATGCAGCACCATTCATCACCCGTGCTATCTACAACGAGTTGAAAAACATTTGCCAAGTATCTGGTTGTATTGCGACGTCGGTCCTTCTCCAGTATATACTTCCTTGTCTGTCAGTATCGTCAGCATGCATGCGACATTCATGACATTCATCATTCATACATATTTGCATCATTTATGCATTCTTGCATTTTTTTCAATATCTGTTTTAAAATCACTTGTTTAGGATATATCTATCCCAAAAAAAAAAAAAAGGAAGAGAAAGAAAAGAAAAAAAAAAGAAAGAAAAAAAGAAACAAGTATGGGCGTGTCATCTCTCCAGTAGGTTGTCACCCATAAGCAGAAATAACATCCTTTCTTTCTCCAGTTCCCCACTGAGATCATTCCTCGTGGAAGAATGTTGCTTTAGTTTCTCCTCTCAAAACAAAGGAGAAAATCCCCAGTTGAGTTCATTCCTCATGGGTACAAAGTCTTGTTTGACTGTCTCTTTCCAATTCATTCATGGATAGAACATTGTCTTCACCAAAGATTCAAATTCCGATTCCCCAAACAGAGTCGTAAAAAAACGAACCATAAACAATAGCCTCATCATCTGAGCAGTTAATGTTTCTTTCAAAAGATTTTTCCTCTCTAGGAAATCAATCATGAAGACCATTTGACAATCAGGGCCTTATTACTGTTCACAAGGCTGAATAACCAGTAATTTCCCTAACAAAGTCTCCAGAATCATTTTATCACTCGGATGATAATTGATCATGTCTTCAAAACCACTATCACGAGGCTGGTAGTCGGTAACTTTTTGTTCTGGTTATATTATTTAACATGTCTATCACCATGCTGATAGTCGGTAATATTAACCGAACCTTTGAGACGTATTTACCTTGTCAAGTCTATCACAATGTTGATAGTCGGTAATACAGTTTCATACCTTTCACCTTCGCATTATTAAACAAGTCTATCCCCATGCTGATAGTCGATAATGTCGATAGGTAAGCTTTTCTTACAAAGCTATCATTCCCCGGTGAAGCATACACTTGCTTTCCCGAAAAGAAAAAACGGATTCTCTTCCTAAAACGGATTGAGACATCCTTCTCGATCTCTTGTCCCCAGTGGAGTCAGTTTTTGATATCCCTCGGTAAAAATATCTTTGCATCATTCGCAATTTTGGTATCTTAGGTCCAAAATTCGCGTCTTCTGATATTTAAGTCTCTTCCACCCTATCAAAACGAAGATTTTCAATCTTCATGTCTCAGGTTGAAGAAACTTAAATAGGGGCATCTGTCATACCCCAATTTTTGACCTAAGATACCACCTCATATCATTGCATATGCATCATTTGCATCTCTAACAAATTGCATAGTTTGTGTTTGTTACTAGTGACTCAGCAGGATTTAATCAAGAGATCACTCATCAGTGCAAGAAACAATCAATTAGGGTTTTGTTCTCCCTTCATCTCAAATGAATCATCTTCATCAACAATCAACATTTGGTCCTCAGAGATTCATTTCAACAAGCTCAAAGGCTCTGAATCAACCAAGTTAGGGTTTTGACTGAAGTTAACATACTCTTGACTTTTGCTCAGGATTTGACCTAATGACTTGGGACATGACTTCAAGACCCCAAGTGCATCATTTTGGCCTAATCCATTGGCTCAAGACATCTCCTATACAAGGATTGATCAACAGTGAAATTTCAAATCATCAGAATTAGGGTTCTGAACTATCAGGGACTGAAATCAGGGATCACATTTGGGAAACCCTAAAAATCCCCAGGAAGTCACTCAAAGGTTTCAATCATCTTCAAATAAAGTGCGCCATATCCATTTGTGTGATTCAAGAGTTTTGATTGGAATCTATTTCAAGATTTTGGCCTATGGATTCGTCATGGTAAAGAAAATTGTTTCTTATGGATTATTTGAAAGATGATACAAGTTTGAATCATTCATGAAATTTGCAAGAGAATATCTTTTTAGTCCATTTGTTGAAATATAATTTCAAGTGATTATTCAAGATCGTGAATTTAAGGATTTCAAGTCCAATATCATTTCAAAATTCATGGTACAGGAACACTTTTCAATACTTGAAATTCAAGTTTCTCACTAGCTCAAAGGTATTCTACCACTCCTATTCAAGAATTACCATGGATCATTCAAACTTGCAAATTCCATTCAAGTACATTCAAGAACATTAGAACTTCATGTTCATTCAAGTTCTAAAATAAATTCAAGCATTTACAAATGGAATTCTTTACATGAACAAAGTTCTAAATTTCAAATGAATTACAAGTGGACTTTATCCAAAATTCAAGAATTACAAAATTCCATTCATTTGCAAGAATACAAAGTTTCATTCATACAAAGTTGGAATTACAAGGAAAAGAAAAAAATAAAACTTCAAATGCAATTCTTGAATTCTTCAAGTCTTCATTCTTCAAGATCAAATTTCTTCATGCTTTTCTTCAAGGTCCTCATGCAACATGAAAAAAAAGAAACAAAAAGAGGGGTGAAATTAGCAAAAGTCAAAGAAAGCCAAAGAGAGATTTTTATGTCATAAAATTATGCAACTTAGAGATATCATAAAATGACATAAAAATTTACACACATGGCTTATATCATGAAAAATATCTTTGCATAAGAATATTCTTATTCTTTTTTTTTATTCTTGCAATGATGAAGAATATATTCTTTTTCTTATCTTGCAATGATTGAAACTTGCCAATCAAGATTACCAATTGCCAAACACTCCCTTAACTTTGCCTATAAATAGGAAGTTCTCTCATTGAAGAAAATCACACCAAAGCAACTAAAACTACTTGCTTTCTCACTTCTCCCTCTTCTCTCATAGTTTTCAAGTTTCTTGGCAAGAAGAAGCAATTCTTCAAACCAAAGAAAATCACTTGAGAAGTGAGAATTCCTAGTCACAAAGTTCCATGGTTTGAAGAGAGTGAAGAAGAAATTCTTCATACCTTGGTGTGGAGAGTTCCAACTTGAAGTCCATCTTCAAGTCTTGAAGCAATCCAAAGAGAGGTGTTATGGCATCACCTTCATCAAAAGCCTACAACAATTTCAAAAAAAGGGATTGTTAGTAACAACAACTCAAGGCTGTTCCACAACAGTTTGAAGGTGTTCTTCAATAACACCATCTGAAATTTCCAGAAAAAGAGAAAGGAGGATCAAAGCCATACCTCCAGATACAGCCCCGTGTCCACGCATCGTTCACACAACAACTTCAATCCACAAACTTGCTGCAACAACAACTCAAAGCAAAAACTCAGCATCAACAACAACAATTCAGAAGCAGTTTTGATTCGCAAATTCAGCATAGCAACAAACAATTAGCGGATTCAAAGCGTAACAGAAACACTGGTTCAGAATTAAAGCTTCAGCAACCACCGATTCAAAAACAACAGCAACAATTCAAGGTTCAGAATAACGCAACAATAACTCAGAAAAAAATTGATACGTACCTGAACAAAATCCGGCAAAAACCTCCTTGCCGCAAGTAAGTCACTTCTACTTTCACACTCAATTTTTGCTGTTCTTTATTGATTGTGTATATTCTGAAAATCAAAAGTAGAGAGAGTATGATTCACTGTTGCTACCGAAATTACAAATAAATTGAGAAAATATACCTGGATTTCACTTCTGTTTGTAAAATCGAGTAAGGACTTAAGTTGTTCTCATCGATGTGTGCCTCCATAGCCACCGTGAAACCGAGAGAAGTTGGCTGAGCATTGTTGTTCTGAGAAAGAGAGCCGCCGTCTTTGTTGTTCACCGTGAGAAGAGTGAAATCGAGTTGCTATTGTTGTTGTTCACGGTGAGAGTGAACAATCGAGAGAGAAACTGAGTTTTGTCTGTTGCCGTGAGAATAGAAAAACCGAGAGAGTTTCAATTGTTGTTTGTGTAGCAGAGAGCGACATGAGCGGAGAGGGAGAGTGATTAAGAGAAGTTGTTTTTGTTGTTCGCTATGAGCAGAGAAGAGAGAATTCGTTCTCCAAGTTTGTTTTTCAGAAAAAAGCATCGTGAGGGAGTGATGAGAAGAAAAGAGGCGTTGCTGCCTCTATGTTTCTTTTAGGGTTTTCAAACCCAGCTTGTGGAAAGAAGCATGGGCGGATCCAGGTCACTCTGACCCGACCCGGTCCGGCCCAGCAACCTTCTTTTTTTAATTTTTCAGCTTAAGTCATTTGGGCTGCACCCCCAATTTATTTTTCAACACCACTGGCCCAATTACTTAGTTTTTTTTGACTAACTATTTCTTTTAATTTTCTTTAGAAAAATAGTTTGCATAAAAAGGAATTAGTATTTTATTTAATATAGGATTTAATTTTCTTTTCTAATCCTTATTAAAAAAATCCCAAAAATATTTTAGATGCATATTTAATTTTATGTTTTCTAATTATTTTCTTCCTTCATGAAAAAATCACAAAAAGATATATTTTCTTAGATTAATTTTGTTTGAATTTGATATTTTCATATAACTTTGTGTAGCTAATCATTTAAATGTTGTTTGATTACTGTTGCACATATTACTTGAATTTTCTAACTTCATCCGAGACTTCGAGATTATTTCTCTGTTGTCTTTTGGATTTGTTTGTTTTGTTTGGTCTTCCATTTGCTGTAGAATTCCATAAACAATTACTGGATGATCAAAGAATGCTGTAAGCTGTGAACTTATCTGACGTTCTTTTCTGCTGGTGTGGATGCCTAACATCTGAAGATCACGGTAACACCTCAAACTCAGAAATTCAATTTCTCATTCTTCGAGGTAAGCCTAAAGCTCCATAACTGTAGAAACGAATTACTTGTCTGTTTTCATCAATTCAACTTCATTTTCAATCAACTGTTTTCACAACAGTAATCAATTCACTTTCAAATCATCCATTGTTTTTCAAAACGATGTGGGGCCTCTCGAATATTAGAGAGTATAAGACCCACTCCTTTTTTCCTTTTATACACAATTTTTCTTTATACAGAAAACTCTTTCAAAAACAAACTTTCAAGCAGTTTTTTCAAACAGCGCGTCTGTAAATAAAACGATCAACCATGTTTTGTAAATAAAACACGGGCCTCCATGTAGGTATAAGTCCCAAGCCCCTTTTGTACATACCCATTCCAGTACATGAAATTAGGTATTTCATTGTACGCCTTTTGTACATATCTCAATCAATGCGTTTTTAACTTTGAATAACAAACCAAAAATGAAGGTTTCTTTAAATCTTCCCAAAAATATACCATGGGCCTCCACGTAGGTATAAGTCCCAAGCCCTTTTTGTGAATACCTGTTTACATAGCTTTGAATAAACTCAAGTGGACCTCTCCTCGAGTATAAGTCCCGAGCCCCGTATATACAAATGGATCATGCTTACAGGTATATTTCCTTCATAAACTCCATTGTAACACACACCTTGTCATATATATGTGCTTGTTCATATTTGTTCATATTTGTTCATGTACTTGTTCATATTTGCTCGTACTTGTTCATACTTGTGATTGTGTTATACGTGCCTGTTCAACTTAGTACAACACTAGGTTCCCCATAGCCTCCCATTGGGCTTCGTGCAAAGAATCTCCACTAGTTTAGGTTAGGACATAGAGTATGGTTTCCCGGTGAAATCGCTCTAAGAGCTCAAACCAACTATACCATGCCTCCCCTTGGGCTTTGTACAAACGAGTGACCCTCCCATAGCCTCCTCTTGGGCTTACAATGCAAGGACCCTGGATTGTCCCTCCCATAGCCTCCTCTTGGGCTTACAATGCAAGGACCCTCGGATAGCCTCCTCTTGGGCTTCGTACAAGGACCCACGGGCTTCTTATAAGCATCCCCAATATCCAAATCAAATACCCTAGGAGATTAGACATTTATCATCTCTATGATAGGAGTATCTCTTCTATATCATCACAAACAATCAATCAATCAAACTTTTTTGCCACAAGGCTGGCTAATCAATCAAACTTTTTTGCCACAAGGCTGGCTAATCAATCAAACCGTTTTGCCACCATACTGGCTGATTAATCAAAGTTTTTGTCACAAGGCTGACTTCATTGAAACTTTTGCCACAAGGCTGGCTGATTAATCAAAACTTTTTGTCACAAGGCTGACTTCATTGAAAGTTTTTGCCACAAGGCTGGTTAAACAAACAAAAACATCTTTATCATTCTAAGCGCCATAAGTGGCACAGCCCAGGGCTTATAATGAAAATATTTTCAAAAATCAAACAGATGTATGTGATGATATAGATTAGATACATCGAACATTTAGATGACATTTGTCTATTTTCCTTTGCTTCCACTAGCATAAGTGGGAACTACGATTGCTCTGACTTTCTCAACATCCCTTTGAGAATACGTAGGCACAAGGTCGTATCCTTGGCGAGCAAAACTTCTCTCTCAAACCACTCAAACCTTAGCACCCGTAGACCCCGAGCTACAGATGCTCTGATTCCCTCTAAGGGATATGTATGCAGAGGATCGCGATGATCTTTGCGAGCATAATCAAACAAACACCTTAGGTCCCACCTCTTTCTCACAAGAACCTCCACCATAACAAGAATGGAATAAACAAAACAAAGAAACCTATAGAGTACTATAGATACGTTGGGTGCTAATACCTTCCCTTCGTATAACCAACCCTCTTACCCAAGATCTCTCCCCCCACTTTTAGGTTATTGCAGCTTTTTTCCTTTTCCTCTTTTGGAAACAATAAAAAGTTTGGTCGGAACAAAAGAAAAATCATTTTTATGAGCACTCGAGCCCAAAGAAGGCATCAGGTGTCTCATCCCGAAAAAAGGACAACGATTTTTCGCCCGCGACACAAACCTAAGCAGATCATGCCCATCCAGAAGCAACAATGGAAACCTAAAAGTATGGCTTTAATAGCCCATACATCTCTTAGAGTTTCAGCCAAAGAAGACTGGTATTTTGATAGTGGATGCTCCAGACACATGACTGGAATCAAAAATCTGCTTGTTGATATCAAGAGTCATTCTACTAGTTATGTAACCTTTGGTGATGGAGCTAAAGGAGAAATCAAAGGAGTTGGAAAATTAGATTGTTCAGGAGTGCCAAATTTAGAAGGTGTTTTGTTGGTCAAAGGCCTGACTGCCAATCTCATAAGCATCAGTCAACTCTGTGACCAAGGATACCAAGTCAACTTCACCAAAGCTGAGTGTGTGGTTATTAATGAAGAAAAGGAAGTTGTAATGAGGGGCGTCAGATCCAAAGATAACTGCTACTTGTGGGTGTCTCATGAATCCAGCTATTCTACTGTTTGTTCTAAAGAAGAAGAAGCAAAGCTGTGGCACCAAAAACTTGGGCACCTTCATCTAAGAGGTATGAAAAGAATTATTTCTCTGGAAGCTGTAAGAGGAATTCCTAAGCTACAAATTGATGAAGGAAAAATATGTGGTGAATGTCAGGTAGGAAAACAAACCAGGATGTCACATCCAAAGGTTAAACATCTGACTACTTCCAGAGTTCTTGAACTTCTACATATGGACTTGATGGGACCAATGCAAATAGAAAGTCTTGGAGGAAAGAAATATGCTTATGTGGTTGTGGATGACTACTCCAGGTACACTTGGGTAAACTTCATCAGAGAAAAGTCAGATGTGTTTGATGTTTTCAAGGACCTATGTCAAAGAATTCAAAGAGAAAAAGAAAATGGTGTTGTGAGAATTAGAAGTGATCATGGAAAGGAATTTGAGAATCAAAAGTTTGCTGAATTCTGCTCCTCTGAAGGAATACATCATGAATTCTCTTCCCCTATTACTCCACAGCAAAATGGGGTTGTTGAAAGAAAGAATAGAACTATTCAAGAATCAGCAAGAGCCATGATCCATGCTAAGAATCTTCCTATCTACTTCTGGGCTGAAGCCATGAATACTGCTTGTTATGTCCATAATAGAGTTACCTTAAGAAAAGGAACCTCTACCACCCTATATGAGATCTGGAAGGGAAGAAAACCCACTGTCAAATACTTCCATGTGTTTGGTAGTAAGTGTTACATTCTTGCTGATAGAGATCACAGGAGGAAGATGGATCCCAAGAGTGATGAAGGAATCTTTCTGGGCTACTCTACAAATAGTAGAGATTATAGAGTATTCAACTCAAGAACCAAAATAATAATGGAATCCATAAATGTTGTGGTTGATGATGTTCACAATCAAGCAGATGTCACAGAAGATGTCGGAACATTCTGGGATCTTACAGCAGAAGGTTCTACAAGAGAAGATGATTGCAGTCCCACTATCACAGAAGCTGAGACTGAACCCCCTAACAAGAGTCCTTCTATAAGAATTCAGAAAGATCATCCTAAAGATCTTATTATAGGAGATCTCAACAGTGGAGTTATTACAAGGTCAAGAGAAGTTGTCTCAAACTCTTGTTTTGTGTCAAAAATTGAACCTAAAAATGTCAAGGAAGCATTAACAGATGAGTTCTGGATTAATGCCATGCAGGAAGAACTAGGCCAGTTTGAAAGAAATGAAGTATGGGAGCTGGTACCAAGACCTAAAGGTACTAATGTCATTGGAACTAAATGGGTTTACAAGAACAAGTCAGATGAACTGGGAACTGTTATCAGAAATAAAGCAAGGCTAGTTGCTCAAGGATACACCCAAGTTGAAGGAATTGACTTTGATGAAACCTTTGCTCCTGTTGCCAGACTTGAGTCAATTAGGCTATTGTTAGGGATTGCATGTATCCTGAAATTCAAACTATACCAGATGGATGTGAAGAGTGCTTTCTTGAATGGATATTTGAATGAGGAAGTCTATGTAGAACAACCTAAAGGTTTTGCAGATCCAAACCACCCTGATCATGTATACAAATTAAGAAAAGCTCTTTACGGTTTGAAACAAGCTCCTAGAGCTTGGTATGAGAGACTAACTGAGTTTCTTACTAGCAATGGATACAGGAAAGGAGGGATAGATAAAACTCTTTTTGTTAAAGATGAAGAAGGGAAGATTCTGATAGCTCAGATCTATGTGGATGATATTGTATTTGGTGGGATGTCAGACAAGATGACTAGACATTTTGTTGATCAGATGCAATCTGAATTTGAAATGAGTCTAGTTGGAGAATTAACCTATTTTCTTGGGCTGCAAGTCAAACAGATGGAAGACTCAATCTTTCTCTCTCAGAGCAAGTATGCTAGAAACATTGTCAAAAAGTTTGGAATGGAAAATGCTTCTCACAAAAGGACACCAGCACCTACCCATTTGAAGCTGTCCAAAGATGAAAAGGGAACCAGTGTTGATCAAAGTCTATACAGAAGCATGATAGGAAGTCTGTTGTATCTTACAGCCAGTAGACCTGATATTGCCTTTGCTGTTGGGGTATGTGCTAGGTATCAAGCAGAACCCAAAACCAGCCATATCAATCAAGTCAAGAGGATCCTGAAATATGTGAATGGTACTTGTGAATATGGAATGCTCTACTCTCATGGGTGTGAACCCATTCTCACTGGATATTGTGATGCAGACTGGGCAGGAAGTGCTGATGACAGAAAAAGTACTTCAGGAGGATGTTTCTTCTTGGGTAATTGTTATACCCCAAAATTTGCCCACATCTTTTTTCAAGAAAACTCCAATCTGAAAATTAAGAGTTTCATATAATCATGGATTTTTATTTCAAATATCCTAGCATATGAAGTACTTAAATTTCAGAAACTTTTCTTATACAGTAGCTTGGCTTACAGAGGAATTTATTCTTACGCAAACGCCAAATACTGTTCATTACATCACAAATACTATTTATTTATTTACAGATAAATAGTACTAACACAATCATGCAGAGTTAACTCTTTTTGCAGGCGCAGAAGCAGGAAACTCACACTATACTGGTAACAATTGTTTTTGGTTTCCCACTAACTTTTGTACTATATTCCATTATTTTCAAAATCTTTTCAAATCTCTTTTTCAAAAATCAAATCTTAACTTGTGTGTTTTCTGCCAGTCAAATATTTCTATTTCTGTGCAGTAAACAATTTTCAGGTTATTATCGGTAATTTTGCCCGCATACCGTAAATATCAGTTATTTATTATGTTTCTGTTTCTAACAAGTCATGTAAATAAATTTTCATGCTTCACACAAAACAAAGACAAAAATAACAACAAAAAAGAAAAGAAAATTAACTTTGACAGTTGACTTTTTCACTTTAACTGCTGCTTCAGTACACGAACAGTCAGTTGACAGACAAACTGCGGACAGTACAACTCTCAGTGTTTTGTACAATCAATCAAATCAATCATTCACAATTCAAATTTTCAAAGATTTTTGTGTTAGAAGTCTTCTGAATATCACACGATTAGCAGAAACTCAGCACTGCACAAAAATCAGGTACGCTTAACTGCCTCCTATACAGACAGTCCCTAATCAGGGTTTTTCTTGTTTTAACAGGAGCAACAAGTTTTGAGAGCTCAAATGGATTTCATATACATCCATACATCTCAAAGTACCATCATACAAATTTTCAAACTTCAATTCACTCAGACGCACCGTCAGCAGCTCAAACAGTCAACAGACGACCCGTTTGACCAAAAAAGTCAACTGACAGTCAAAAATGAAATTTTTTGTCAAAGTCCATATTTTGTCAAAGGATTCAACATTTGATCATTGGATGATCACAATTCATCAAGGAAAGATCAAAAATCAACAAAACCCTAAGATTCAAAATTAGGGTTTTTGCCTGAAAAGTCAACTCAACTTTGACTGATCATAACTCTCTCATCCTTCATCCAAAAAATGTCAACCAAAGCTCATTTTGAAGGAAATTCAATTATCTTTCAAATGCAATTGATCCCATGGTCATAGCATTCACCATTTGAAAAATATGGCCAAAGACATTACAGGTCATTTTCAAAGTCAACAAAAAGACACTTTTTTCAAAAGGACACACAAGGAGAACCAAAAATCATTTTGACATGAGACCAAAGACATTGGTTAGAGGACTCTTTGAGGTTTCCAAAAAGTGCAAGATCTCCTTCATATGACAAAAATTGAAGGATTTACACCTTGTTGAAGTTGGCTAAATTTTGGGAAAATGCATGAAATCAACATTGCTCAAAAATGTTTTTTTTCCAAAAGATGCCAAGTTTTTGTGGTCCAAACATCTTTGCCATATTACTATGGGCCTCCCACGACCAAGACAAAGCCCACATCTATATTATCCATTTTTGACATAATTTTATCTTATTTTAAGATTAAAATTAAAGGAAAATTGCATGGATAATTGGTGGCTTGATCTCCAAGCATGACTCACCTCCAAAGTATTCAATTTTCTGCAGAAGATTGATGCCCAAGGCAAGAGCATTGAATGTAGTCAAGGCTTGGTCAAAAATTCAAAGTTTTTTATTATTAAAGAACCAAAACTTTCAACAAAGGCAACCAAGTTTCTTGCTTCACTTCCAAGCAGCCTATGGGCTATAAAAGGAGCAGCATACCTCCACAACAAGGGGACACACGAAATATATCAAGGCATAGTCAAGAAACTCATCAAAATTCTCTCAAAATTCCATAACTTTGTAAAATTCAAATTTCATTCTCCAATCAATATTAATACAAATCAAGCTTTTTAATCATCTTCTCCAACATCATAGAGTAAGATTAAACTCTTAATACAAGCACATGAGAGTCGTATAAGACATTCAAAGTTCTTCATGTACATATGCCTTTAATTTTCGTTTTCATATATACAATTAATATCAATGTAAACTAACCATTCTATCATGCTCATAAGGTCCCATGTAGATGATCTGGGTCTTAACATGCCAACTCCCACGTGAAAATTAGCCTATACCATTAACCATTGAACATGAGTGTTCATACTTGAATCCTTTCGAATCCATAGTTACAAGGCTTGAATTGAAAAACTAACACCACCATCGTGTTCAGGAGACAATTTTAAGTCAGTCTGGGTCCTTTTCTTTTTCGTTCATGGCTGTTTTTGTAGGTTTTCAAAAAGCATGGAAATCTGAAGGAAAATCCGCAGGAAATTCCATAAGTAAATCCGCAGCTAATTTCGCAGGTACCAAGGAAGAAGATGATGAATAGTGGCGCTGAAATTTTGACCGCTTGCGTGGCAATTTCTAATCATCCCATTCGCTGGTCAAAAAACGTGGACCCCACGTTGAACCCTTGACTTCAGCATGATCACATGTTGAACCTCAAACCATGTGCATCATGTATCCACGCATCTGGGCCTTTGATCTCCATCAGTTCTTCATCCAACGCGCCTGATCCAGCAATCCACACCATGGACTTTCAATCATGCCACACCAGATCATATCCTTTTTATATTTTCTATTTTTATTTTATTTTTATTGCAAAAATAATTAAAAATACTTAAAAAATTCCAAAAATTCCACAAAAAATATTTTAGACTTCTAAAAATATATATTATTTTCTGAAATAAAAATATTTTATTTTTCTTCATAATTTCAATATTTTACATAATTAATTAGTATATGTTTATATATTTACTTTTTAATTATTCTAACCAGTCAAAAAATCATAAAAAAAAAAAATTGTTCTTTGTGTTAAATATTGTTTATATATCATAAACTAATTTTGTACATATTTAGGATAATTTTCTCTTTAAGTTTTAATTATTTGTGTAATTATTTGCATAATTATGTTTTGATTAACTTAAAATATCCAAAAACAAATTTCAAAAATTCCAAAAAAATTAGTTTTGTTCTAAAATCAATTAACAAACATTTTGTACATATTTTTAAACTTATTTGCTAGGTTTAATCATATTTCCATCTTTTCTTTATTTTAAATTAATTAATAATGCATTAATTATATTTAAAATAAATCACAAAAATACAAAAATATGCCTTTTATTTCTTGCAATTTAAAATTCCTAGATAAATGTATAGGATGTCAAATTCATGTAAATAGGCTAGTTTACATTTCCCGCACAATCGATGTAATAGCGTAGATTTACTTTCTGCACTTTACATTTCCGCATTTTAATTTCCAGCACCCATATAAACTGCGTGTATGTCAAAGATAAAACTGAACCGTCAGATCACTAACTTCAAAGATAAATATCTGAATTCAATCACAATCACATTTGCACCTCCTAGGGTAACCCCTTTTCACTCTTTTCAAAATCAAAGTTACATTTCTACTATTTCGAGTACAAAATCGAACCTTTTGTTTATATCCGACGAATGGATAGATTTTTAAAGGGAACAAGGATAAAGACCTCCTAACTCAGGGTAGACCTCCTAGTTTGCTTGCTCAAAATCAAAACAAACAAAATTCTCATACACTGTTGTTTTTTTAAAACGAATTTTCCAAAAGACAATATTTTGTATACATCCAAACACGGATCATTACAAAATTAACGATCTTTTCAAAACATCTTTCGAAAGATAAACAAGCATTTGTATATATCCGCACAAGGATCATTACAAATTCTATTTGCAAAGGTATTTCAAAAACACAGGTAAAGCATTCCGAATCAATTGAAAAGTAAAGCAAATGAGCTAAGCAAACTAAAGAGCCCATGGATAACCATGGATACAAAGGGTGCTAACACCTTCCCTTTGTATAACCTACCCCCTTACCCAGAATCTCTCAAAGGTCTTTTTTCTGTTTCTTTTATAAACCTTTCCTTCATTGGATAAAATAAAAGGTCGGTGGCGACTCTGTAAACTTTTTCAAAAGTGACGCGAAAGCGTCCGATCGACAAAAAAGAGTCAGTTCACGTATCCCACCCACGGAGGGGTATGGCCCGAAAGGACGGTCCACAGAACTGGCGACTCTGCTGGGGAATACAAATTCAAAATGTTTTCAAAAGGGGTTACCTTTAGAGTATAGATCATTTCGATGTTTTCAATTGTTTGATCTGATTGCTTTACTTTTCACAGGTTTGCTTGGGTACTTTGCTTGTGTGAAAGATTCTAACCCGAATCTCGAGATACCTTAAGTATATGACAATAGACCAAGGAAACTGTACGGCATGTACCGATACGGTTGATCTGGTAGTCATCGTTAGTGTGATACTTTGGTTTATACTGATGTCCCTTGAAAGCGATCAAGGAGTATATTAGGCTTCCGAAGTGTCATTAACACTAATTTGTCTTAGAACCTTTTAGTTGAACTTGACTTGTGGCCTATTAAGTGGTTAGCTTTGAAATTGATCGAAGCTAGTTATCCTCGAGGAATATTCTTGATCGGCCGTCCGAGCGCCGTATTGAGATGTTGTCTCCAAGGATCATAGAACCCGAATACTATTCTAGGACAGGTTTTCAACCAACTCAACTTCAGAGGGGAGGGTATCACCTATCAACCTCATGCAAGCCTTTAAACCTAAGGCTATTGTTTGATTTGTTTTTGTGTGCCACATGTTTGCATCATAAACACATCATTTTTCACTACACATTTCAAGGATCAAAGAGTTTACTTTTGTTTTTGCAGGTAATGGCTCCCGCCACCAGAGATTACGTCCGAATCAATATCTCAACGGTGCCATCTGAACTCAAAGTCTTGGTAGCAGAATTCCCCAGGAATGCTCAATTCACTGAAAAGCATGGTCACCTACTCCATTTGGTTACCTCAAAGTTTGAAGAAGACATGATACGGGTCCTGTTCCAGTTCTTCGACCCTGAACATCATTGCTTCACATTTCCTGATTACCAGTTGGTACCCACTTTGGAAGAATTCTCTGAATTAATTGGATTACCAATCCGAGATCAATTACCTTTCACTGGTTTAGAAAGAAAACCAAAACCTGAAGTCATTGCTGCTGCTTTACATCTGCAAAAGTCAGAAATCAAATCCAATTGGGAAACAAAGAGTGGAGTTGAGGGTTTGCTTGCCAAATTCTTACTGGAAAAGGCTCGACTACTGCTAGAAAACAAAAGTTATCCAGCTTTTGAAGAAGTTATGGCTCTTTTGATCTATGGGTTGGTTTTGTTCCCTAATTCCGACCAGTTCATAAGTGTACACATCATCAACCTTTTCCTAATTCGCAACCCGGTACCAACATTGCTGGGAGACATCCTACACTCTCTACACACTCGTACCACGAAGAAGCGAGGAACTCTCATGTGCTGTATACCACTGCTGGCTAGGTGGTTTACATGTCATCTTCCCCGATCAGTACTGAGAAATGAACAAAGAGCACAATGGTCTTACAGAATCATGTCTTTATCTCATTCAGATATCCGATGGAACAACTTCTTTCAAAGAGACATTACTATCATTGATCATTGTGGAGAATACCCTAATGTGCCACTCCTTGGCATTAAAGGAGGTATCACTTACAATCCCTCTCTAGCTCTACGCCAATTCGGATATGCAAGAAACAACGGTCCTCATGACATGATTATCCGTGGCATTGTGTTTGATTACGAGAATGATTCTCACAGACACCGACGAAGATTCATACAGGCTTGGGACAGTGTCTATAGAATAGAAAGCAAAACTCTGGGGCAATGGAATTCTATTCCTATGGAACTTTACCTCAGATGGGTGCGTACTCATGCTCAAAAACTCATGATGCCCTATCCCGCTGTTCTACCTGTGACTATCGAATCAGAAGTCGAAGGTTACGAACCTCAAGTTATTCTACACCCGGATATGCCAACTGACTTGGAAGAGTTGCAAAAATCCTGGGTTCAACTCAAAGAGGAAAGAGACACCTTCAAAGAACACTGTCAGGACTATGAGAGAAGGCTATTCAAGCTCACCAGACAGCTTCAAGAAGAACAAAGAATCAACGCATTCCTGGGGACAAAGAAAAAGCGCCCACGGGAGACCTGAAAGATCATTTATTTTATTTTCTGTCTTGTAAGCCCAAATGAGGCAAAGAAAAAAGAATAAATTGATTAACTAACGTTTGTTGCTTCTTTAACAAATCTAGACTCTATGATCCTTGAAAACATTGCACACATGCATACACATTGCATACACATTGCATTTCATACATTGCATTTCATACATTGCATTCATATACATTGCATACACATTGCATACATGGCATCCAGTCATACACATTTCATAACAGGTTCTCATGACGGGTTTCTCATCTCTTCGCTGTTTATTTCAGTCAGAAGAGATGGAATCTGAGGCAAGCATCAAGAATCTCGAAGTACAGAATGCCCAAGTTCAAGTGGCAATTCTGGAACTGGCAAAGGGGCAACAAGAGCTGAAAGCCCTGATACTCAAGAAGAAGAAGAAGCCCAAAGAATCTGCAGGCTTGAGTTACCTGAGAAGGAAGATCAAGATCCCTGTCAAAAAGATCAAAAAGCCACCAATCCCTGAAATAGTCGGTGATGGTGAACAAGAAGACAATCAAAGCAACCAGGGTTCTGCTAAACCCTCTCTCTCTTCAAATGAAGAAGAAGATCATTCTGGAGACGAACAGGATGATGACAAATACCAACAGCTGGAGGATCGTATGAAAGCTATGGAAATACAAAAAATACCTGGCTTAGATTTCAATGATCTGGGACTCGTGTCGGATGTTGTCATCCCTCCAAAATTCAAAGTTCCAACCTTTGCAAAGTATGATGGAGTTTCTTGTCCAAAACTACATTTGAGATCTTATGTGAGGAAGATACAACCTCATACAACAGATAACAAATTGTGGATTCACTTTTTCCAAGAAAGTCTGTCAGGTACACAACTCGAATGGTACTACCAGCTAGAAAATACCAAGGTTCATACTTGGGAAGAATTAGCTGCTGCTTTTTACAAACAGTACCAATACAATGCTGATCTTACACCCACTCGTACTCAATTGCGAGGCATGTCTATGGGACCAAAAGAAAGTTTCAAAGAGTATGCACAAAAGTGGAGAGATATGGCTGGAAGGGTTCAACCACCCTTATCTGATCGCGAACTAGTCGACATGTTCATGGGCACTTTAACTGGCCCATTCTATAGCCATTTGCTGGGAAGTTCATCATCAGGTTTCACTGACCTAATACTGACCGGAGAACGTGTCGAAAGTGGCATTCGAAATGGAAAAATTCAAGTAGGATCCTCCTCTGGTACTACAAAAAGGCCCATCAGAAATGAGGTCAATACAGCGCAAATTCAGACAAGTCACAAAAGTGATCAGCATCAATCTGTAGGGGCAGTTATGATCTCCGCATCTGCACCTCAAAAAGATCAACAGCCAAAATATACGCATCGACCAGATGCACCAAGAAGAACTTTCACCAAAATCAACATGCCAATCTCTCAGGCATTGCAGCACTTGCTTAAAGCGGATCTGATCACATTAAGGGGTCCTCCGAAGAATGTCAATACTTCTTCTCTGAATTATCGCCCTGATGCAACATGTGCCTATCATTCAAACTGTCCAGGACATGACGCAGATCACTGCTGGGCCCTGAAAAATAAAATCCAAGACATGATAGATGCTGGAGAAATTGAGTTCGATCCTCCAGAAACTCCAAATGTCATCACAGCACCTATGCCAAAGCATGACAAAACTGTTAATGCTATCATAGACACAGTTTACATTTATGATGTGAACGAAGTATCAATTCCACTCCTCGAAGTCAAAAGAAAGTTCATCCAAGCTGGTTACTTTCCAGGTTGTGATCCCGACTGCTTTTATTGCTCACGCCAACCCAATGGTTGTGAAAATCTAAAGATGGGAATTCAAAAACACATGGATCGCCGTATCATTATGTTTGAGAGGCTCCCTTCTATGGACATGTTGGGCAAAGTCTTTGCCAACGGGATAAGAATGGAAGACGTCTCAGTGATCTCCAGCTTACCATTCAAAATCTCTACCAAGGCTCCATTCAAACTTTCTGCTACACTCAAAGTGGCATCAGTGGTCATTGCTAGACCAACTCCATTTCCATACTCCTCAGACAAAGCTGTCCCATGGGGATATGACACTAATGTTTACATTCATGGAGTTAAGCAGGATCCCTCGACTAAAGAGGACGCAACACTAACTACTTCAGCTGTAAGTAACATTGCAGGCACTAGCAAGATCACGAGAAGTGGAAGAATCTTTTCACCAGAAATTTCTCCAAATATTGCTGCTAGTCCAATCCAGGTTCCAATTCCTATTCCAGATATCAACACTCGAGGCAAAGAGCCACTGATCGAACCAGTTCAAAATCCGGTAGAGATCACTGCTGAGGATCCATCAAAGCAAGAGATGGACGAAATATTGAAAATCATCTGCAAAAGTGATTACAATATTGTCGAACAACTGGGGCATACTGCTTCAAAAATCTCAATGTTATCTCTGCTAAAATATTCAGAAGCTCATGCTAAAGCTCTAATGAAGTTCCTTCAAGCTGCGCATGTGCCTCAAGAAATCCCAATCGACCAATTTGAGAATTGTGTCGCCAGTCTTACAGTGCCCAATGGTCTTGGTTTCTCTGATGTGGATCTAACCCCTGCTGGAAGAAATCACAACAAGGCCCTGCACATCTCTATCGAATGCAACGGCACCACTCTGTCTCATGTGCTAATAGACAATGGTTCCTCTCTAAACGTGTTACCAAAAGTAATACTGGAAAAACTTGACTTCAAAGGAGTTGTGCTACAACCAAGTGATGTGGTTGTAAGAGCCTTCGATGGGTCAACAAGAACGGTGTACGGAGAAGTTAAGCTCCCAATCAGAGTGGGCTCTCAAACTTTCGATGTTATCTTTTCCGTAATAGACGTTCTTCCAACATACTCCTGTTTACTAGGACGCCCTTGGATACATGGGGCAAACGCTGTAACTTCTACCCTGCATCAGAAGTTAAAATACCCAGTAAAAGGAAAGGTTGTCACAGTCTATGGCGAAGAAGAATATATGGTCAGTCACTTGAGCAACGACAAGTATGTTGAGATGGAGGGCGAATCCATCGAAACTCCGTATCAAGCTTTTGAGGTTGTATCTCCAGATATCTCTACCACCAAGCATATTCCTGCTACTCCAGCTACAACTATGGCTTCTCTCAAAGATGCCAAAGCCATGATTGAACAGGGTGATCGCACAGTATGGGGACAACTCCCTGATATACCCTACAAGTCCGACAAGCTAGGTCTGGGCTATAATGGTGAAAATCAAAAGAATGATCAAAATCCTCGCTCTGAAGGGTTAATATCACACTTCGCCAGCCAAGAAGTAAACGCCATTGATGATGAAGGGACATACTTGAACCACATCATTCAGCCATATCCAGACGAAATTCCACCCATTACCATGGGAATGTGGGATGCTGTGGGAGGACCAAATGACGGTTACAACTACCAGTATATCACACCTCAGAATTCTTACATTGCTCTGGAAGATCTTACTCCAACAGAAGAGGGTAATCAAAATGACGGAAGTATCACAAGTCCCGTCACTCAGCAATATCAAAATCCACCCAAAGAAGTATGGGACACGCTAGGAGAACCCAGCGGCAAATACGACTATATGGTGAAATATTCCGCTCCTCCGAGCTTTTCAACTCCCATCAAAGACATTGTCCCGACTGGATGGGACGAACAGTACGACGACAACTTCGCTCTTGAAGAAGCCAGGAAGATGCCAAACAACGAAGGTTATTTTCTGTCACAGTACACTCCTTATCAGGATGCACAAGTCTCTATTCAAAACATCATTCCTACTGCATGGGACGGCCTTATCGAGCATCTCGCTCAGCCAATAGAGGGACCTCCACCTGGATTCTCATATCCAACAAATCATCCAACTTATCCTGAAGAATTACCTACGCATTTTCCCACTAGCGGAATCAATGCTACGGAAGACGAAAAGAACAACTGCAACTGGAACAGCTGGGTGCTCCCTGCTAACAACGGTGGATTGAACAACTGGAAAGCAGAGGATGTGATCTCCTTTGATCAGGAGTAAATGCCATTTCCTGTTTTCTTTGTGTATATTGTGCAAAGATAAGAGTGGTTCCTGAACAATCGAACCATGAGCTTGAAAGCCGTGTGCCTTAGCACAACGGTCCTTCTACAAAAAGGGTTTGTCATATCATGATTATGTGCATTCAATAAAATCATGGGATGCTTGCATGTTCAAAATTTTGTGATCCTTTTTCTTTCTTTATTCGCTTTCAAATAGCTATGTTTTTCTCTTCATACACACTCACATATCTACCATGCAGATTCACATACACGCTGGATCCAGTCAATAACGACTCTGCTATCGCCCGTCATGACTTTGAAAATCCGATCTACCAAACTGAGGACGAAAGTGAGGAAGATTGTGAAGTGCCAAGAGAAATTGCAAGACTTCTAGAACAAGAAGAAAAAGCCATACAGCCTCATGAGGAGCCGATTGAGGTCATCAACTTGGGCAGTGACGAAGAAAAGAAAGAGGTCAGAATTGGGGCTGACTTAGAAAACAGTGTCAAGCAAAGACTGATTCAATTGTTGCAAGACTACGCCGAGATATTCGCCTGGTCTTATCAAGATATGCCTGGCCTTGACACGGACATTGTAGTTCATCGCCTGCCAATCAAAGAAGGAAGCACTCCGGTCAAACAGAGACTGCGAAGGAGTAAGCCTGATATGTCAAAAAAGATCAAAGACGAGGTTGAAAAACAATTCAATGCCGGATTCCTAAAAGTTGTAAGTTATCCTCCTTGGATAGCTAACATCGTGCCTGTACCCAAAAAAGACGGGAAAGTCAGAATGTGTGTAGACTACAGAGATCTGAACCGGGCAAGCCCTAAAGATGATTTCCCTTTACCGCACATCGATGTACTAGTTGACAATACCGCACAATGCAAGGTATTCTCCTTTATGGACGGATTCTCAGGGTACAATCAAATCAAGATGGCACCCGAAGACATGGAAAAAACAACCTTCACAACTCCCTGGGGAACCTTTTGTTACAAAGTAATGCCCTTTGGTCTAAAAAATGCTGGAGCTACCTACCAACGAGCAATGGTAACACTATTTCATGATATGATTCATCAGGAAATAGAGGTGTATGTCGATGACATGATCGCAAAATCCAACACCGAAGAAGAACATTTGAGTCATTTACACAAGCTGTTTGACAGACTCAAGAAATACAGATTGCGACTGAACCCGAACAAGTGTACCTTTGGAGTAAGATCCGGTAAACTCTTAGGTTTCATCGTCAGCAGTAAAGGTATTGAGGTTGATCCTGCCAAGGTCAAAGCCATTCAAGAAATGCCTATACCCCGTACCGAGAAACAAGTCAGAGGATTCTTGGGACGTCTAAACTACATAGCCAGATTCATTGCCCATATGACTCCTACTTGTGTGCCAATCTTCAAATTACTGAAGAAAGATCAAGTGGAAAGATGGAATGACAAATGCCAGTTAGCCTTTGATAAAATCAAAGAATACCTTCAAAAACCGCCAATCTTGTTACCTCCTGTGGAAGGCAGACCTCTGATAATGTACCTAACTGTGTTAGAAGATTCAATGGGGTGTGTACTCGGACAACATGACGATTCCGGTCGAAAGGAGCACGCAATCTACTATCTTAGCAAAAAGTTTACCGATTGTGAAACAAGATACTCACTACTCGAAAAAACTTGCTGTGCCTTAGCATGGGCGGCTCGCCGACTAAGACAGTATATGCTAAATCACACCACTTTCCTGATCTCCAAGATGGATCCAATCAAATACGTGTTCGAAAAACCTGCTCTCTCTGGAAGGATTGCAAGATGGCAAATGATCCTAACAGAATATGACATTCAATACACTTCGCAAAAAGCAATCAAAGGAAGTGTGGTAGCTGATCATTTAGCTCATCAAGCAGTAGATGATTATCAGGCATTGAACTTTGACTTCCCAGACGAAGACATTATGCTAGTCAATGACTACAAACAACCAGGATCCCGATGGACTATGGTTTTTGACGGAGCTTCTAATGCGCTCGGCAATGGCATCGGAGCTGTGATCATTTCCCCCACAGGAGGTCATACACCCTTCACCGCCAGATTGTGTTTCAATTGCACCAACAATATAGCCGAATACGAAGCATGCATTCTGGGTCTCAAAGCTGCAATTGATCTAAAAATCAAATTCCTTGAAGTCTACGGAGACTCGGCCTTGGTAATCTACCAAGTCAAAGGGGAATGGGACACAAAGCACCCAAATCTAATTCCATACAAAGAACATGTGTTGAGTTTGATTCCTTACTTCGAGGAGATCACTTTCGAACACATCCCACGCGAAGAAAATCAACTAGCTGATGCCTTAGCTACCATGTCATCCATGTTCAAAGTCAATTGGGACGACGAAGCTCCTATGATCACCATTTACAGGCAAGACGAACCAGCCTATTGCAATGAGATCGATACCAAACAAATGGAAGACAAATCATGGTTCCATGAAATACAAAGGTATCTCGAAACCCAGGAGTACCCTGAAGGGGCATCTATTAACGACAGAAAGTTTCTAAGGAGATTTGCCTCCAAATTCTTCCTAAGCAATGGAACTTTGTACAAGCGCAACCATGACTCGACTTTACTTCGTTGCGTAAACAAGAAGGAAGCAGAACAAATCATGGAAGACATACACAATGGTACCTTCGGTACTCATTCCAACGGACATACAATGGCTAAAAAGATCTTGAGAGCAGGTTACTACTGGT